>NC_142934.1:3584453-3839453 GCF_046866305.1 Octopus bimaculoides | reverse complement strand
GAGAGAGAGAGAGAGAGAGAGAGAGAGAGAGAGAGAGAGATGGAGAAGCGACGAAGTGGGGGAAAGCAGGAGAAGAAGAAACGATAACAGATTGACGCTGCTTACTTTAATGTTTTCCTGCATCAACAAGTCGATGTTGAGAGAAAGAGAGAGATCGACAAACACAATGAAGCGGCGATTAGAGAGGGAAAGAATGATAGACAGGCAGACAGACAGACAGACAGACAGACAGACAGACAGACAGACAGATAGGTAGACAGAGAGGTAGGTAGATAGATAGATAGATAGGTAGGTAGGTAGGTAGGTAGGTAGGTAGGTAGATAGATAGATAGATAGATAGATAGATAGATAGATAGATAGATAGATAGGTTTCTTTATTAGCCACACAGGGCTCATAGGTAGATAGATAAATAGATAGATAAATAGATAGATAGATAGAGAGAGAGAGAGAGAGAGAGAGAGACAGAGACAGAGAGAGAGAGAGACAGAGAGACAGACAGATAGACAGATCGGAAGAGCGTGTCTAATTATTGCTTCTGTGCTGAGAAATGAAAGAGTGGTGCAGAAGAGTACTATTGATAGATTAACCGAAGTTTTCTACTCGTTAACTGTCAGGGCTTCCAGAATGTGAGCAATGATCTGTGATAATAAGATATTTGGGTTTGGTAAGGAGATGGAAGAACAAAAGTCTGTATGATGCTCCCGATGCAAAATATTTACCGGTAGCAAAAATGTTGTCGTTGTGACGAATGAAAGCAAAAAAAGATATTCACACTAAATGAAGCAACGCAACAGTTCGTATGAAATGGTGAAATGTATATTAGCGATGACAGTAACCATGAGTTGTGTAGATTCTTACAGTATACTGGTTTAAGCTGTGTCACGACTACTGTCAGTTACTAGATAAACGATCTATATATAGTGTATCAATGAAAAGGCGTCAAAGTCAAAATTGTTAATGACATTTCTGTTTGTACAAGAGACTTTAGAGGTCAGTTGTTTGCTGATGTCATCAATCTTTGACAATCCAGTTTTTTCGGGCTCGATTCCTAGGTAGTGAGTTAGTGTTTGAGACTGCCTAATATACCTGCTACAGATCTATTGCAATGTAAACTTGGTTATGGTCTGTAACCTTCTGATGCTGAAAAGCTTTTGTTGAGGTCGACAGTTAATAGGGAATCCTGCATCCCTTTTCTAGCCCTTAACATAATAGAGCTATCACACATATTAAACAGTAAACAAGCAAGCACGCAGCTTTGTCTGGCTTCTGTTTTTACACCAAAGGGCTCAAATTTCTACCTTTCAACAACCCAAGTCGTCACCTTGTGTGAATCTGGCAAAGGAAATTAACTTATGTGGGTGGTTAATAAATTCTCTGAAAACGGTTCATAGAAGTCTTCTGTTTGTTGTATAAAAATCTTTTTTGATAGAATCACAAATGCACACATAGACATTTGCATGTATGCATGCGTATGTAATGACTGCATCTCGATTTCAAGCAATGCCATCGTTTGATTGATCTCTTAAAGCAGCATGGATGTGGGTTTTCTATCCTATTATGGACCCTCACGCTTTTGCACGGGTGTGGCAGCGATGGACTCCACTTATGGCAGACGTTTAGAGACTTTCCACTCACGCTGACACAGGCCTTCATTCCTTCGTGGGATTTTTCTTTTGAGTTTTTTGCCTTCTTTCGGCCATAGTCAGCCATAGTATGCAACACAGAATAGAATTATCAAAAAAGCATGCAATGCTTGTGTATGAAGCTATTTAAGCGAGGAAATGCTTTGCACGGGGGCCAATTCCACTTTCTAAACAACATATGTGCTTTCCCTAAAAGAACTGGTCTACATCATTGGATGCAAACGAAGTCGCAAGTGTTACATCAGAATTCCCTTCTCCTACAGGGATGTCTAAAGAAAGGTTCTCTCACTTCCAGTGATTGGATGGTCATTGGTTCTATTGATTTCAGACTCTCTCTTTGACAGGTTTTGCTTTTCGTCATACCAGCTGTCCACTGAAAACTATCTTCATGCGCGCATACATAGATACGTACGTAATACATACATACATACACTCATAAAGACAGAAGTAAATTGACTTTACTTCTCAGATAATTAATATTCATGTTTGGAGCAATTTGAATTTGAGTAATCATTTAATTACTTAAAACTAAGAATTCACTAAAATATCGTTTTATTTTCCCTTTAGCTTTAATTCCACTTTCAATCAGAGGATCATAGAAATTAAATCATTGCCGGCGATTAACCTAGATTTTTAATTTTTTAATCAAAAATGTTAAAATGTTTAACGAACATATCTCCCCGGCCTGCAACGAGTCTCAAACGTTCTATATATATTTATTTCGACTGACATAAGACAGTCGCAATTTTATTTCAAATATGTTTGTTTTTGTAAATGTCCCTGACATACATACATATTCTTTGTGACAATGTTTTATTACTTTCTTTCTCTTGCAACATTATATGGTCGTCTTTCGTTTCCATTTGGTTATGTGAGACATTCTTAACTCTAATATTCACTGGTTCAAAAGATTAGGTTGTAGGGGGCTTAAAGCTAAATATATTCGTGACAACTAACCCATGAACGAAAAATATTTTACCGCGTTTACTAAAAATGCAAGTTGTGCAACGCGAAGGATAACACTAAAGAGACACTACATACTACCACTTGACCTAATTGGAAATGATGGTTATAAAACGTGTGACGAACAGACATTTTATAGATGTCATTTAATTTTGTTGCTATACATTAAAGAAATTCAATAAAATTGATATATTAGAAACGATAAAAAAAATATAGTGCTGGGTCATACCTATTCAGTGTGTCCACTCCCAGACTTTGTTCCTTCATAACTTTAATAGGTATTTTTAAATGAAATCTTCTGGAAATACCTTTCAGATGGTATAAATTACGATTATATCGGAATTTAATACAAGATATAAACACACGATGGCTGCGCACAAATCCTGACACATAACACAATTTTTACAGAATTTCAAATAACATTTTAAAGATATGTGATGTGCATAAGAATCTATGTGTGCATCGACCAATTTCTTTTTCTCTTTTTTTATATTAAATTCCGATACAATCGCATTCTACACCGTCTGAAAGTGCTTCTTTGGCGTGTGATCTAAAGGGGAGATTACTTTAGTTTACTTTTTAAACTATTTTGTACATACTTAGCATTGTAAATGTATTTTTCAAAATTCTTACTATTTTAATAAAAACAGAAGATACTGTCACTCACATTTTTTCCTTAAGCCTCAGCCTCTTTGATTAAACGAATCTGTAACTTAAGGCATCATCTAAATTCTATACAAACTCCAAACGTTCAGACAATTTTTCACAGTCGCAAAGAGTTTCTCTTCCCACCTATCTTTTTTTTTTCTATTTTGAGAACCCAATTTTGACTTAAGGTTGAAATATTTCTTAAAAATCCAGATTGCTTCCTCTGCTAGTTTTCTAGTGCAGCATTGTCTCGTTTATAGTTTTTTCATATTTTATTTTGTTGAGTTATCTATTTAAAGAATTCGAGTAATATCCTCCAGAATATTCTGTAATAAACAACAAGAACAACAATACTAACGGTTCCAACAGCTCTGTCGCGTGACTTTTAGAGGCCCCACCCTTGCGACTTTTCGTTTCGAGACCCCTATCCCTTCAATTAAAATTCATAATCTACGTACCTTTTATTCGTAACTATATTTTACTTTATTTCGTTTTGGGATTTGGTTTGCAAGATTCTTTATGTGAGTTCGTGTGTTGAAGCATATTCTGTTGTGTCTGGGGAGAGTCATTCTCTTTTAGTGCCTTATAATTTTCAACTATTGAAAAGGTTGCAAGACGCAACGAAAATTTAAGAAAAATAAAAAAAGATTTCCACTAGGGTGTTAGTGTTAGGGTTACGGTTAAGGTCTTAGGGTTAGGGTTAGTAAATTCCGTCCCTAACCCTAACCCTAAACCCTAACACCCTAACCCTGACCCTAAAACCCTAACCCTAACACCCTAGTGGAAATCTTTTTTTATTTTTCTACCTAGAGGAGTTTTGAGAAAATTCTTAGCTGCTGCTGCCATGAAATATTTCTTTATGCTGAATTCGTTTTTAAAAAACTTTTTTAAAAAATATACCCTGGGGTAGATTTG
The DNA here is from genome assembly GCF_046866305.1 of Octopus bimaculoides. Lineage (NCBI taxonomy): Eukaryota > Metazoa > Mollusca > Cephalopoda > Octopoda > Octopodidae > Octopus > Octopus bimaculoides. The sequence continues at coordinate 3,835,283 of NC_142934.1, read as the reverse complement.
TTTGACTAAACCCCCTCCAGGCAGTGCCCCAGCATGGCCGTAGTCCAATGATTGAAACAAAAAAAGAAAGAAAAGAGAAAGAGAAACCCTACAAGCTAAATGTAACACCAAAGTTTAAGTTTGGAAAACTACATCAAATATTTTCATTAGTAATGTACGATAAATCACCGTAAATTTATAAGAAAGCTGAGACGTCCTCAAATGGAACACTAACATAATACAATGACCGTATTTGTAGCAAAGTTCAAAATAGATAAACCAGATCCAAGACCTTTGGAACTGAAGTCTTTTATCTTTTATTTGTATTTGAAAGTCAACTGAAGTGAAGAGAAAGAAATTGAGATTATCAAATTTGTTAACAACACTTTACCAAACGTGTGGCTCTGTATCTGTGTTTGTCCACCCACAACTGACTGGCATCTGGTGTTGCTGTGTTTAGGCCCCTATAGCTTAGTGGTTCGGCAAAAGAGACTAACAGAATAAGTACCATGTGTGTGTGTGTGTGTGTGTGCGTGTGTGTGTGTGTGTGTCTTTGTGTCTGTGTTTGTCCCTGCCAATTGATTGACAAACATTGTATCATTTAACATTCATTTTCTATGCTGGCATGGGTTGGACAGACTGAATGTGTGTGTGTGTGTGTGTATGTGCATGTGTGTGTTTGTGTTTGTCCCCCACTACTGCTTGACAGTCGATGTTGGTTTGTTTCCATCCCCATAAACTAGTAGTTCAAGGGATGCCTGAATAAGTACTGGACTTAAAAAATGTACTGGGGTCAATTTGTTCTCCTTAACTCCTGAAGGTGGTGCCCCAGCATGGCCACAATCCAATGACTGAAACAAATACAACAAGTAAAAGATAAAACATGAAGCTAATCATGAAAGAAACTCAGAACTGAGTATCAATACTCGGTCTGAGTACGGTAATCCCTTGCCATATCACGGTTCGCTTATCGCGGTCCGCTTATCGCGGTTTATTATTTAAGCTTACATCGGTTCCTCCGTGGTGTTGTTTTGCATTTATAATAAAATAAATATATACAAATTATAAAAATAATTACAAAAAAATATACAGTACAGTACTGTTTCTACTTCGCGGATTTTCACCTATCGCTGGGGTTTTGGGAACGTAACACCTGCGACAGGTAATTATAGTAATTAGAGAAATCCTCAAGCAAATTTCATTTCCATTCAAAACTCATCATCATCATCATCATCACTATTTAATCTTTTCTACTCTTGCCCCACTCCCCCAAAATTTTGGGGGAGTGGGGCAGTCGATTAGATCGACCCCAGTATGCAGTTGGTACTTAATTTATCGACCCCAAAAGGATAAAAGGCAAAGTCGACCTCGGCGGAATTTGAACTCAGAACGTAAAGACGGACGACATACCGGAATTTGAACTCAGAACGGAACGGCAGACGAAATATCGCTAAGCATTTCGCCCGGCGTGCTAACGTTTCTGCCAGGTCGCCAAAAGATACATATTCCCTACAGCAGACCCCAAAGTGGTACCCCTTTAGATGTGCCGCCCCCACCGTGCTCCCACCCCAGCTACGCTAGTATCTATTGTCAATTTGTTCGCCTAAACTTTTCAAGGCGTTGCTCCAGCATGGCCGCAGTTCAATGCCTGAAACTAGTATAAGAAAGATTATAAAGAGGACATGGATAAACGACTACTAAAAACGGTGATGTTTATGATTTCCTGACATCGTGGTTTAGAGAGTGATATTTTCGGCAAAGTGTCAACAACTGTGACATAATTTGGCAGATGACAGAAAATGTGACCGAAGCTGACATTGTCTTGAAAATGTTAAGTTCATTCCAGTAAATGACCTGAACGGAAACAAACTCTCTCTCTCTCTCTCTCCTTCTCTCTTTATATACATATATAATATAATATATATATATATATATACACACACATACAAACACAGACATACATACAGATAGATAGACACATTGATGGATGACTGGCTGGCTGGCTGGATGGATAGCTAGATAGATTGGTACGTGCGCGCACACACACATGTATATATGTACATATATAAAAGCGACCTCTGGAGATGATGTAGTAGTTAATTTTGTTACATTGCCCTTTCAAATAAATCTTTTTTATCACCAACAATGTTATTATCGGTAAACTAAACACTATTTCGGCAAGAACGTCGTACTCTGACAATCGTTCGTCCTTTTTACTCTGGACTTTGATTCGTTATTGACAAATTTTTTACTATCTCCAGTTGCATCTTCATTAAATGTAATTTCCACTTTACCCCACTCCGTTTTTGGTAGTTTTATCATATCAAACAAACTGTTACTGCTTACCAGAGAAAATTAACTAGACATGTTGCCTTTTAATACGTTTTACAAGACTGTTATTCTGGTATTCGCTTCCTTATTTATTATTAATGTTGCTGGTAAGTTTTACTTTTTATTTCGCATCTTCGAAGAATTATTTTAATTACGGAGGTTCAAACTTGCTTCCAAGACACTGCTTTGACTATCGAAGGATTTTCGTATATTCACATGTGGTGTGTGTGTGTTTGTTGATGGATAAACTAAGAATGAGAGCATCAAACGTTTCTCACTGTTTTATATTCTTCTTGTATATATATATCGTTCGGTTCTGCCATTCATAAAATATTTATATATAATATATATTTCTATATTCTTTTCTGCAGTTTACGCTTCAGACATACATGTATATACATACATTCATATATATATATATATATATATATATATATATAGACATACACACACACATTTACATACATCTATAGTCATATATACGCACATACACGTTCGCATATACATTAAATTACATTCACATGCATACATATACATATATACACATACATTTACATATGTGCATGCGCGCGCGCACACACACACAAACATAAAACAAAAGACCCCACCCCCATTTCTTCATTCAAATGCCACGTGTCTGTAGGTACCAGCAGCTGTCTTTGATTGTTATTGCACCATCGTTACCAGACCAGACAAAATGCTTGGCAGCATTTCTTTCGACTCTGTACGTTTCGCTTTCGAAGGTCGATAAAATAAGTACCAGTTATACACTGAGGTCGAAGATATCGACATACCCCCTTCCTCGCAAATTACTAGCCTAAGGAAGTATGGACATATTATGTGTGTGTGTGTGTGTGTGTGTGTGTGTGTGTGTGTGTGTGTGTGTAGGGGCAGGTGTAGCTGTGTAGTAAGAAGTTTGCTTCCCAACCACATGGTTCCAGGTTCAATTCCAGTGTTGGGCAAGTGTCCTCTGCTATAGCCTCGGGCCGACTAAAGCTTTGTGAATGGATTTGGTTGATGGAAATTGAAAGAAGCCCATTATGTGTGTGTGTGTATGTGTGTGTTGTATGGGGGTGCGTCGGTAACTTAGCGGTTCGGCAGAAGGAACCGATACAATAAGTTCCAGGATTAAAAAAAACAAAATAAGTCCTGGCGTAGACTTGTTCGACTAAAATTCTTTAAGGCAGTACTCCAGCATGGCCGCAGCCTAATGACTGAAACAAGAAAAAAGATATATATATATATATATATATATATATATATATATAGTGTAGTATATTGCCACTTAAGTGTGGCTGACCCCTAGGGGTGGATGTTACTGTTGCTTTTAGCCCCAGGAGGACATCTCCTCCAGCTGGCTTATCGACACACGACTGTGTCCTGTTTGCCAAGGGAAGTTATCCCTCCTGGGGCTAAAAGCAACAGTAACATCCACCCCTAGGGGTCAGCCACACTTAAGTGGCAATATACTACACTTTATCGTGCAGTTACTGTTAATACTTCATTTAGAGAATTAACATTGCTTATATATATATATATATATATATATATATATATATATATACACACACACACGTTCTACAGCGTTGATTAGAAAATTAAACCTATTTTAATTATAATGCGTTTGTAAATTTTGCATTCAGCCATTACGATTTCAAATTTTTAGTTCATTTCGATTTCGTTTTAACTTCGTTGTCTGGCTGGGGGCTTTAATTACGGTCCCACCCACTTTTTACTCTAAGACAGTCGCTTGCTCTCTATATAAATTCGTGTGTGCATGTGCGTGTGTACACTTGTTTCAGTCATTGAACTGCGGCCACGCTGGGGCACCGACTTGATGTGCTTGGTCGAAACAAGTCTATCCCGATACTTATATTTTAGTCTGGTACTTAAATGTATCGACCTCTTTGGCAAAAGATACCTTTACGAGGACGTGAACAAACCAGCACCGGTTGTCATCCGATGCTGGACACACACACACACACACACACACACATCACATGCATACATGTGTGTGTATAATAACATTTATATATGTGTGTGTGTATATGTATGTATCTGTATATTATGTGTGTTTATATACATTTGTGTGTGTGTGTTGTTCCGTGGAGGTAGAATGGTGATCTTATAAGCTGTGATTAATTGCTGAAAGGCTTACGTGAAATAATTTATTTCCTCCAAATCTTAACTGTCACATCACCTTTTTTTTGCAGAAAACCTAAGTTTTTGAAACGATTCCAACATTTCTTCGCTGAATTAGCATCACCATCATCATCATCATCATCACGGCAGTGTGTGTGAGTGTGCGCGCTGTATGTGGAGAGAGAGAGAGAGAGAGAGAGAGAGAGAGAGAGAGAGAGAGGATAGACAGACAGACAGACAGACAGACAGACAGATAGATAGATAGATAGAGAGAGAGAGAGAGAGAGAGATGACGTTTTACACGCAACAGATGACATGCTATCATGGGTCCAAATGGAAAGAGCAGACGATATATCACGTGACCAACAATGTCGCTCCGTTTTGTTCAGTCACAGGTCAGTCCCGATTGAACAGACTTATATGATTAATGAATTATACACTTTTAGAACTAAGCCTAGAACTACATTATCTAATGTGTCCTTTCTTTTGCCTTTTTTTTTTCAACACAATAGGATGTGATAGAAGGGAGATTTGGCTGCTATTTCTAGCAGATCCATCGACTATGTAAAGACTCTAATGTGAATGACTAAACATTTTCATGGTGTTGTTGCTACATGTATACTTTCCAGTTTTATCTTTGTCGGTCATTGGAATGTGGCCATGCTGGGGCACCGCCTTCAAGGGACTTAATGAACAAATCAAACGCAGTACTTTTTTTGTTTGTTTTTAAAGTCCGGTACTTATTTCATCGTTTCCTTTGTCGTACTGCTAATTGCGACGTAATTAAACCAACACCGGTTGTCAAGCAGTGGCGGAACAGACACGAACACAAAGACACACACACACACACACACACACACACACACACACTAGCGTAGCTGGGGTGGGGGACGGTCCGCCCCGGGCGGCACTTTTGAGTCTTCTTTAGGCAATGTGTTTTTTGTAGGGTCCGGGTCCACCCCGGGCGCGAAATTTTTTCCCCACGAGAATTCCGGACCCCAGTAATGAACTCATTTGCATACAGCCAATCAGAGCTCACCTTGAAGATCCACATACTGTGTACTACAACAGTTACAGCCAGTCAGGCATAGAATGGTGTATGTCACTCTGTGAATATAACATAGCAGGTCTCACATAAGTACCACATTCTCCGCCCCCTCCACCATCATCATAGATCGATGGAGTACCATCTCTATATGGAGCTAGCATTAGGTACCTGTGCTCAGACTGAGATTAGTGATACTGCATTGATATATGCAAGGAAGACGCAATACGACACAACGCCGTATTGATTACGATGTTCCCAGATTAACATCAATATTTTAAATTAGGAATGTACAAGATCAGTCAAAAAATTAGGAAACTAAACTCATTTGCATTTTCTAGTAAATTACGCAAATTAGCAACACTTATTGATGAGCAGCTCTCCATTCACTTTATACACTAAATTTCACATTTGTCACCCCTTATTAACCCGTTTAGAACCGTTAGATTTTGCTATCACGCACATTTTGCACTGAACTCAACCAGAGCATTTTCGTGACTAGGTGGACACTAGTTTCATAGTTGAGCTCTGATTGACTGTATGCAAATGAGTTTATAACTGGAGTCCGGAACTCTCGTGGGAAAAAAAATATTTCGCGCTCCGGGCGGCACACACTCTAGTTACGCTAGTGCAGACACACACACACATATGTATATGTATGTATGCATGTATGTGTAACAACGGGCTTCTTTTAGTTTCCGTCTACGAAATCCACTCACAAGGGCTTTAGTTAGGTCTGGGGCTATAAAACAAGACTCTTGCCGAAGGTGCGGCGCAGTGGGACTGAACCCAAAACCATGTGGTTGGGACGCAAACTTCTTACCACACAGCCATTATTGGGAAAGTGTTGCCATATTTGGCCGTGACATGTTATTATAGCTCCATGGATGTATTAATTTTATATATGTGCGGAATGTTCGTATGTGTATCGTTCGGAAACCGAAAATGACGGTGTTGATATGAAAGGGGGGGGGGAGATGGAGTGTGAAGTTAGAGGAAGTGAGGCTAACATAGCTACAGTGTGTAGGATAGGGTGATGACTGATGACAGAACATATGGGATACACAGAGAGAGAGAGAGAGAGAGAGAGAGATGGAGAAGCGACGAAGTGGGGGAAAGCAGGAGAAGAAGAAACGATAACAGATTGACGCTGCTTACTTGAATGTTTTCCTGCATCAACAAGTCGATGTTGAGAGAAAGAGAGAGATCGACAAACACAATGAAGCGGCGATTAGAGAGGGAAAGAATGAGAGACAGGCAGACAGACAGACAGACAGACAGATAGGTAGACAGAGAGGTAGGTAGATAGATAGATAGATAGATAGATAGATAGGTAGGTAGGTAGGTAGGTAGGTAGGTAGGTAGGTAGATAGATAGATAGATAGATAGATAGGTTTCTTTATTAGCCACACAGGGCTCATAGGTAGATAGATAAATAGATAGATAAATAGATAGATAGATAGATAGATAGAGAGAGAGAGAGAGAGAGAGAGACAGAGAGACAGAGAGACAGAGAGACAGAGAGACAGATCGGAAGAGCGTGTCTAATTATTGCTTCTGTGCTGAGAAATGAAAGAGTGGTGCAGAAGAGTACTATTGATAGATTAACCGAAGTTTTCTACTCGTTAACTGTCAGGGCTTCCAGAATGTGAGCAATGATCTGTGATAATAAGATATTTGGGTTTGGTAAGGAGATGGAAGAACAAAAGTCTGTATGATGCTCCCGATGCAAAATATTTACCGGTAGCAAAAATGTTGTCGTTGTGACGAATGAAAGCAAAAAAAGATATTCACACTAAATGAAGCAACGCAACAGTTCGTATGAAATGGTGAAATGTATATTAGCGATGACAGTAACCATGAGTTGTGTAGATTCTTACAGTATACTGGTTTAAGCTGTGTCACGACTACTGTCAGTTACTAGATAAACGATCTATATATAGTGTATCAATGAAAAGGCGTCAAAGTCAAAATTGTTAATGACATTTCTGTTTGTACAAGAGACTTTAGAGGTCAGTTGTTTGCTGATGTCATCAATCTTTGACAATCCAGTTTTTTCGGGCTCGATTCCTAGGTAGTGAGTTAGTGTTTGAGACTGCCTAATATACCTGCTACAGATCTATTGCAATGTAAACTTGGTTATGGTCTGTAACCTTCTGATGCTGAAAAGCTTTTGTTGAGGTCGACAGTTAATAGGGAATCCTGCATCCCTTTTCTAGCCCTTAACATAATAGAGCTATCACACATATTAAACAGTAAACAAGCAAGCACGCAGCTTTGTCTGGCTTCTGTTTTTACACCAAAGGGCTCAAATTTCTACCTTTCAACAACCCAAGTCGTCACCTTGTGTGAATCTGGCAAAGGAAATTAACTTATGTGGGTGGTTAATAAATTCTCTGAAAACGGTTCATAGAAGTCTTCTGTTTGTTGTATAAAAATCTTTTTTGATAGAATCACAAATGCACACATAGACATTTGCATGTATGCATGCGTATGTAATGACTGCATCTCGATTTCAAGCAATGCCATCGTTTGATTGATCTCTTAAAGCAGCATGGATGTGGGTTTTCTATCCTATTATGGACCCTCACGCTTTTGCACGGGTGTGGCAGCGATGGACTCCACTTATGGCAGACGTTTAGAGACTTTCCACTCACGCTGACACAGGCCTTCATTCCTTCGTGGGATTTTTCTTTTGAGTTTTTTGCCTTCTTTCGGCCATAGTCAGCCATAGTATGCAACACAGAATAGAATTATCAAAAAAGCATGCAATGCTTGTGTATGAAGCTATTTAAGCGAGGAAATGCTTTGCACGGGGGCCAATTCCACTTTCTAAACAACATATGTGCTTTCCCTAAAAGAACTGGTCTACATCATTGGATGCAAACGAAGTCGCAAGTGTTACATCAGAATTCCCTTCTCCTACAGGGATGTCTAAAGAAAGGTTCTCTCACTTCCAGCGATTGGATGGTCATTGGTTCTATTGATTTCAGACTCTCTCTTTGACAGGTTTTGCTTTTCGTCATACCAGCTGTCCACTGAAAACTATCTTCATGCGCGCATACATAGATACGTACGTAATACATACATACATACACTCATAAAGACAGAAGTAAATTGACTTTACTTCTCAGATAATTAATATTCATGTTTGGAGCAATTTGAATTTGAGTAATCATTTAATTACTTAAAACTAAGAATTCACTAAAATATCGTTTTATTTTCCCTTTAGCTTTAATTCCACTTTCAATCAGAGGATCATAGAAATTAAATCATTGCCGGCGATTAACCTAGATTTTTAATTTTTTAATCAAAAATGTTAAAATGTTTAACGAACATATCTCCCCGGCCTGCAACGAGTCTCAAACATTCTATATATATTTATTTCGACTGACATAAGACAGTCGCAATTTTATTTCAAATATGTTTGTTTTTGTAAATGTCCCTGACATACATACATATTCTTTGTGACAATGTTTTATTACTTTCTTTCTCTTGCAACATTATATGGTCGTCTTTCGTTTCCATTTGGTTATGTGAGACATTCTTAACTCTAATATTCACTGGTTCAAAAGATTAGGTTGTAGGGGGCTTAAAGCTAAATATATTCGTGACAACTAACCCATGAACGAAAAATATTTTACCGCGTTTACTAAAAATGCAAGTTGTGCGACACGAAGGATAACACTAAAGAGACACTACATACTACCACTTGACCTAATTGGAAATGATGGTTATAAAACGTGTGACGAACAGACATTTTATAGATGTCATTTAATTTTGTTGCTATACATTAAAGAAATTCAATAAAATTGATATATTAGAAACGATAAAAAAAATATAGTGCTGGGTCATACCTATTCAGTGTGTCCACTCCCAGACTTTGTTCCTTCATAACTTTAATAGGTATTTTTAAATGAAATCTTCTGGAAATACCTTTCAGATGGTATAAATTACGATTATATCAGAATTTAATACAAGATATAAACACACGATGGCTGCGCACAAATCCTGACACATAACACAATTTTTACAGAATTTCAAATAACATTTTAAAGATATGTGATGTGCATAAGAATCTATGTGTGCATCGACCAATTTCTTTTTCTCTTTTTTTATATTAAATTCCGATACAATCGCATTCTACACCGTCTGAAAGTGCTTCTTTGGCGTGTGATCTAAAGGGGAGATTACTTTAGTTTACTTTTTAAACTATTTTGTACATACTTAGCATTGTAAATGTATTTTTCAAAATTCTTACTATTTTAATAAAAACAGAAGATACTGTCACTCACATTTTTTCCTTAAGCCTCAGCCTCTTTGATTAAACGAATCTGTAACTTAAGGCATCATCTAAATTCTATACAAACTCCAAACGTTCAGACAATTTTTCACAGTCGCAAAGAGTTTCTCTTCCCACCTATCTTTTTTTTTTCTATTTTGAGAACCCAATTTTGACTTAAGGTTGAAATATTTCTTAAAAATCCAGATTGCTTCCTCTGCTAGTTTTCTAGTGCAGCATTGTCTCGTTTATAGTTTTTTCATATTTTATTTTGTTGAGTTATCTATTTAAAGAATTCGAGTAATATCCTCCAGAATATTCTGTAATAAACAACAAGAACAACAATACTAACGGTTCCAACAGCTCTGTCGCGTGACTTTTAGAGGCCCCACCCTTGCGACTTTTCGTTTCGAGACCCCTATCCCTTCAATTAAAATTCATAATCTACGTACCTTTTATTCGTAACTATATTTTACTTTATTTCGTTTTGGGATTTGGTTTGCAAGATTCTTTATGTGAGTTCGTGTGTTGAAGCATATTCTGTTGTGTCTGGGGAGAGTCATTCTCTTTTAGTGCCTTAAAATTTTCAACTATTGAAAAGGTTGCAAGACGCAACGAAAATTTAAGAAAAATAAAAAAAGATTTCCACTAGGGTGTTAGTGTTAGGGTTACGGTTAAGGTCTTAGGGTTAGGGTTAGTAAATTCCGTCCCTAACCCTAACCCTAAACCCTAAGACCCTAACCCTGACCCTAAGACCCTAACCCTAACACCCTAGTGAAAATCGTGCTGATGTTAATCTGAAAATTTACCAATTATAAGGCACCAACAGAGAATGACTCTCCCCAGACACAACAGTATATTTTACTTTATTCTATCTGAAGTTCAGTATTTCACGACATCGTGGGGTCGATAAAATAATGTACCGGTCAAATATTAGCACTGGTGGGTCGATGTAATCAACTTGTCCCCTTTCCCTTAAAATTGCAGGTCATGAACCTTACAACAGACTGTTCAAGGGAAATATTGTGGTCCTTGTCACTTGTACGCCATGGAAACCAAGTGACTGGCCCTGTGAGTGTAAGGGTCCAGTAAAATCACAAGCGCACGCACACATTCTTTTACTTGTGTCAGTCATTAGTCCACGGTCACGCTGGAGCACTGCTTTAAAAGGTTTCGTCGAATAAATCAACCCCAGGACTTTTTTCTTCAAGTCTGAGCTATCGTTTTTTCTTTTTACTTTTTTTTATTGTGTGTGTGTGTGTGTGTGTGTGTGTGTGTGTGTGTAGAATACAGGGATGTAAACAAACCAACGGTTGTCAAGCGTTGTGGCGATAAACACACACACACACACACACACACATACACACACACACACACAAAAGCTTCCATAGAGTTTTCGTCAGTCAAATTTCCTCTCAGGACATTTGCCGACTCGAAGCAACAGCAAACGACACAGGGTTGAACACGAAATCACGAGGTCATAAAGCGCACGCGTGATAAAGAATGGTGGTGGTGGTGGTGGGGTCGGTGAGCGTGTATAGTTATATATAAATATAAATATATATATATATATATATATATATATATATATATATACTTTGAGAGACAATTTGCAAACCATGTCACTAGAAAAATAAAGGCATAAAACGCGGTGGTATAAACGATTATAAAGTCCAAACTGTGTAAAACAAAATAGAAGTTGTGGCGTTCAAACTTTCCCTAACATTACTGTGAATGATTCTAACTGAGATGACGATGAACTTGCCCCCACAACACTTCAATACATCTAAAAAATTCAAAATCACTGTCAGTGCAACTCGCTGTATACATCCGGTTAGATTTGTGTACAATTCTCTCAAGTGCTGGGAATCTTCATCCCAGCCCAGCATCCATTCAACTAGGACATACTTGTAACATTGGTAATGGCACTTCCAACTAATATCTATTGTTACTTTCTGGTTTATTACGCGTTGATTTCTTTATTTTCATGTGAGTATCTCGATTTGCTTGTTTTTAATGTGGCATTTAGACATTTCTAGAAATGATCAACAACTGAGTCGGAGGGTGGGACTCGGAATCCCGTAGCCTTCCTTACGTTGTGTAGAAACAAGTTTTCGCTGGCGTAAAACTAATTTAATTCCGTCTGAAAATGATAACAGACTTGAAAAATTGTTAACGAAAACGATGTGTTCCAAAAGTATTTCGTTGTAGCAGGAAATAAAACTTTACGGAGATCGGAAAACATTTAAGCTATCAGTTTGTGAAGTAAGAACTTAATTATTATTTATTGTGTGTGTGTGTGTGCGAGCATATATATTCTCATACATATACACATGCATATGCATACACACATTGTATACGTAGTTATATGTATACATACCTACATACATACATATATATATATATATATATATATATATGTACATATGTTTATATACATATACGGACACACATATGTGTGTGTATTATATATATATATATATATATATATATATATATATATATATATATATTATTTATTTATTTATATATATATATATATATATATATATATATATATATATATATATATACACACACACACACATATATGTAATTACACACACACATACACACACACACACGTGCGCGCACACACCCATATTTCTGTTTAAAATGTTTGTGTATGTGGCAACTTTTTTTTACAATCACATCAGTCATATTTATTAATTATTAGTCAAAACATCGTTGTTATAACTAAATTCTTGATTGAAAGCAATAACTTTTCCTAACTCGTCAGTTATTTCCCTTCCCCTGTACCACGACCGAGTATATGTGGATATATATATATATATATATATGTATGTGGATATATATATATATATATATATATATATATATATATATATATATATATATATATATATATATATTTATATATATATATATATATATAATGTGTGTGTTCTTAGGTTTATTCCTACTGGGCCACACTTTGGATATGGCTTCTACTATAGCCCTGGGCCGATCATAGCCCTATCTATCTATCTATTTGTCTGTCTGTCTATATATACACACGCACACATATGAACACGTAAATAACACATGACTCTACACACACATGAAATAAAACTTGTGGAAAGCATGAAACGTTTAGATATAAAGATGTATTTAAATTCTGATCGGACTCTAAGGAGAAGGTAAGTGCCCAAGTGCGCATAGGCTCACACAGGGAATCAAATAGCTACTTAGTGTTTATAAGAATGGAGAAGTGAGAGTTAAATTTAATTCATCCTTGCCTTAAGGAAAATTATGATTACAATTTGGTTAACAGTTACTCAAATTCATTCCTACTGCATTCTAGCTCTCATATATATATATATATATATATATATATATATATATATATATATATATAGTCAATTCAAATAAATAAACCATAAAATTAACAATTAACACACAACAAGAGGACATGCACGAGGAATGTTTTAGTATGCCAGTGGTGTATAACCAGTCCACTTATGAGTACCCTTCATTCATTGGACAATAAGCTTTGTTTGCGAAGACCTGTTGAGGCAAGTGAAATCAAAATCGCTGACTTGTCCGATGACAGTACTGCCTGATTGGCACTCGTGCCAGTGGAACGTTAAAAGCATCATCCGAGAGTGATTGTTGTCAGTGCTGCTGGACTGGCTCCCATGAAGGTAGCATGTAAAAAACACCTTTTGAGCGTGGTCGTTGCTAGTACCGCCTGACTGGCCCACGTGCCAGTGGCACATAAAAGCACCCACTACATTCTCGGAGTGGTTGGCATTAGGAAGGGCATCCAGCTGTAGAAACTTCGCCAGATCAGATTGGAGCCTGGGGCAGACTTCTGGCTCACCAGTCCTCAGTCAAATCATCCAATCCATGCCAGCATGGAAAGCGGACTTAAACGATAACGATGACAATGATAAGTTACACACAAGTAAATATAGTTGCTTGTTTTTCAATTGCAATATTTTAAATGAAACCTGATCTTTTGAAATTGCTTTATTTTGTAGACCTTACAGCTGGATTTCAAGTAGGTGTTTCTTATCAGTATCAATATGAAACTTCAGTTTTATTCAATGAAGTCCATCACAAAACCACAAATGAGGACAAACTCATCTTGGCAAAGATTACTGTTACCCCTTTGTATCAACTTGAAAAGAGGAAGTTTGTCAAGTTACAGGTTAGTCCACAAATTATTTGTATTATAGGAGAGTATTGTAGTTTGCATGAAGCATTGTGTATTGTTTGTAAAGAATAAAGGGTTTTGAATGACACAACAATGCACTATGTTCTTATAGTGCATTGTCGTGCCATTCAAAACACATTATTATTATTATTATTATTATTATTATTATTATTATTATTATTATTATTATTATTATTTATTATTTGTATTATAATTTATATTCCTCCTCTCAATCATGTAACGCTCGTTATCTTTGTACTTATTAGTTATTTTATTTGGTGTTGATGAATTCCTTTAGATTGTAGCTATTGTTTCATCTAACAGAACAAGACGATTGGGAGCAGCCATTTGGATAGTGACAATATGGTACACAACTGATGGGACAGTGGACCTGTTTTGGTGACAGTACTGGTTTGGCTTAAAGCCAAACACACACACACACACACACACACACATATCATCATCCATTAATCCATCCGTTTTCCATGCTGGCATGGATTGGATGATTTAACAGGAGCTGGCAAACCATAGAGCTACACCAGGCTCCAATTGACTGCTTTGGTATGGTTTCTACGGCTGGATGCCCTACCTAATGCCAACCACTTTACAGAGTGTACTGGGTGCTTTTCACAGGGCACCAGTATGGGTGCTTTTATGCAGCACCAGGACAGGTGCTTTTTACGTGCCACCAGTACCAGCAGGATTACCAAATAGCTTGCAAGACAAAGACCTTCAGCTGAAAGAAGTAAAACAAAAGATAAAAGATAGAGAGACTTTTGATAAGGGAAACAAGGCACAAACTCAGAGCATTCCCAAAAGTAATATTTTTAAAACAATATTAATAAAATTCATAGAAAATTAAATGAGGTGGGTTTATCAGCCATTTCTTTGTCAGAAAATTATGTTAAATCATTGCGGCATTTGAGATAATTAATGCGGCAAGCTGATAGGGTTGTTAGTATGCCAGGCAAAATGCTTAGTGGTATTTTGTCCATTTTTATGTTCTGAGTTCAAATTTTGCCAAGGTCGACTTTGCCCTTCATTCTGTCAGGATCAACAAAATAAGTACCAGTTGTGTACTGGGGATTGATGTAATCGACTTACTCCCTCCCCAGAAATTGCTGGCCTTGTGTCAAAATTTGAAACAGTATTTGAGATAATCAATTCACTGTAGTGAAGGTGCGTGGCTTAGCCACTCAGCTGACAAAAATGAGTGATATCAGTAATTCAGAGGGGCCAACCTTGTCACACTTTGTGTCACGTTGAATTTCCCTGAGAACCACGTTAAGGGTACACATGTCTGTGGAGTACTCAGCCACTTGCACGTTCATTTCACGAGCAGGCTCTTCCATTGATCAGATCAACTGGAATCCTTGTTGTCGCAACGAATGGAGTGCCAGTTAATTAATTCACTGTTTAATACAAATGATGTGACATGGCTGTGTGGTAAGAAATTTGTTTCTCAATCACCAGCTTTCAAGTTCAGTCCTACTGTGTGGCACCTTGGGCAAGTGTCTTTTAATATAACCCTGGGTCAACCAAAGCCTTGTAAGTGGATTTAGTAGAAGGAAACTGAAAGAAGCCCATCACATGTGTATGTGTGTTACTGTCTCACATCACATTGTGGTTGTAAATGGATGTCAACATCATGCGGGCAGTGTCCTTCCTTTCCATGGGGAAGTATTACCTTACTTGGAAACAGATGAGAGTTTGGGACAGGAAGAGCATCCAACCACAAAACATCCACCTTCAACATGTATCCATCCAACTCATGCAAGCATGGAAAAGTGGATGCTAAAACGATGATGATGAATGCTGTTGTAAATAGTTCAATATCTTTGTAAACATATTCTTTTCTAGGTCCTCAAACCGGATAAAGAAGCCACAGGTTCTCATCTGAAATATATAAAACGGCTCCAGAAGTTTCCCATATTCTTTGAAATCCATGAAGACGGAGAAGTGAGCAATTTATATTTGGCAGCAACTGATTCCATATTTTCAACAAACTTCAAGAAAGGTATCATTAATTTATTCCAGATGAAGATATCAGAAGAAACATCAACAGAGGTTAGTATATTCTTCAATACAGTTCTATATTCAAGAGATGAGGAATTATGTACATTATTTACATTATTTACATTTGACGGTTGTTGTTGTTGTTGTTGTTGTTGTTAATGGAAATGTGTTTCCTCATAACTAACATCTCACTTTCACATTTTAGCTTGACATATCAGGAAATTGTTCTGTTAAATACACAAACATGGGAGGCCGCATAATTAAAATCAAAGAAAACTGTACCAATATGGAAATTGCAGGAGATTTCTCTGGAGCAGAAAAAGTGAGTTTTTACTTATTTTTTGGAAGCACAAATTCTAATTAAAATATTTTAAAGTCATTTAACTTTATTGGTATTTTGCTAATTCAATTTTTTTGTTACTGCATTCGGTTAATTAACCGAATGTAATCACATTTAGAAAACTAATGGAATTCTACAGTTTGCCATTGTCTATGTCTTGCAGCTCCTACTGACCATTTTCTATTTCTCCCCCTCTCCTTAACTCCTACTGAAGGATCTGCTTCGCTACACATGTAGTAATCCCCTTGTCCCCTCACATGAAGCTCCCCCCCCACTTCCCCCCAGGGCTTATGTTTCTGCAAACTGCCTGGCAACTTCAATAATGCAAGTGGCACACACAAAAAAAAAAGCACCGACTCCAAACTGAATTGTTGGCATCAGGACAGGCATTCAACCGTAAAAACCATTCCAAAACAGACAATTGGTGCTTGATGCAGTCCCTTAGACACATTGGACCTTGTCAAACCATCCACATTGACCCTCCCAAGATACACCAAAATCTGTTCACATCAAGAATCCCCTAAACGAAATCAAAAAAACATTCCATTCGAAAGTTTTACTCTAATTATTTTGTTATTTTGCAGTTGTTGGGTGTTTCTACATCTTCCACGTCAGCGATTTCCTATATTCTGAAAAATGGTATCATAGACACAGCTGTTGGAAACAGTGCCAGCCAACTGAAAATAAACCTAAACGCATCAATGGGTGCTAAAATTGATGTTTTGTGAGTATAATTGAAGCGAAATTTAATTATTAAGATTTTCCCATTTAAATATGAATTTCATTGGCTGCCTCTTCCTCTTCCTCCTCATCGTCGTGTGGAAATTTTTATGTTGCTTGGTTTTTTATTTATCTTTTTACTTGTTTCAGTCATCAGACTGCGACCTTGCTGGAGCACCTCCTCCAAGAATTTGAATCGGACAAACTGACCCCAGTATTTTCTTTTTTTTGTAAAGCCTGATACTTATTCTATCAATCTCTTTTGTCGAACTGCTTTGTTATGGGGACATAAACACACCAACACCAGTTGTCAAGCAGTGGTTGGGGACAAACACAGATGCAAAGACACCCAAGACTGGCTTCTTTCAGTTTCCATAAACCAAATCCACTCACAAGACTTTGGTCAGCCCAAAGCTACAGTAGAAGGCACTTGCCCAAAGACTGAACCTAGAACCATGTGGTTGGGAAGCAAGCTTCTTACCACACAGCCACACTTGTCATCCCAAATTTCTAGAAACATCTAATTGCAGGATTTTTTTTTTCTTTTACATTACAAATTGTATTGAAATCTATTATATTTTATTATTTATATATTTTTCTTTACTTTTTTTTGTAGCCAAAAGTTAAAATTGACTGGTCAGGTGGAAACGAAAGAGAAAATGATAATTCCAAATCTTGATGAAGCAGAAAATTTCTTAGACACCAGTAAGTCAATTACCTTTGATTAGGGGTTTATAGGTACTGAGATTCTTTTAATCTCTATCCCTTGTTTCTCTCTCTCTCTCTCTCACTATATCCTTTCCTCATCTAATACAAGATCACCTCCTCCAATGGCCCCTCTTCTCGTAAATGATTTTTGTCTCTCTCCAGCAGGGTATCCTTGTACTTCCTCTTCAGCAAGACACCTATATCTGTCTCACTATAACCTTTCCATCACCACCTCCTCCAATGCCCCCTCCCCTCACAAAAAGTTTTTGTCTTGCAAATTACTTGGTGACCCTGTCAGTGCAGGTGCTACTTAAAATGCATCCAGTCCACACTGAAAAATGGTTGGCATTTGGAAGGGCATCCAGCTGTAAAAAACCTTGCCAAAGCTGATCTTGCCTGTGCTTGTGCCGTGTAAAAAGCATTAAGTCCATTCTGCTGGGTGGTTGGTGTTAGGAAGGGCATCCAGCTGTAAAAATCCTGCCAAAACAGTCACAGAAGTCAGGTGCAGGCTTCTGCCTGGTCAGCTCCCGGCAAACCATCCCACCCATGCCAGCATGGAAGGTGGACGTTAAACGATGATACATTTAAATAGCTCATATTGATAATATATTTATCATAGAGCAGCTTCTGTTGTGTAAATAGAATTTATTCTATTTATGCAGGCATGGTTGTGTGGTAAGAAGTTTGTTTCTCAACCACATGGTCCCAGGTTCAATCCCATTGTGTAGCCCATTCAACAAGTGTCTTCTACTATAGCCTCAGGACAACCAAAACCTTGTGACTAGATTTGGTAGACAGAACCCGAAAGAAGCCTGCTATATATTTATATATATATATATGTCTAATGACTGAAACAAGTAAAAAATAAAAGACAAAAGAAATAAATAAAACTGTTTTAGTTAAATCATCATCATCATCATCATTGTTTAACGTCTGTTTTCCGTGCTGGCATGGGTTGGACAGTCTGACTGAGGACTGGCAAGCCAGGAGGCTGCACCAGGCTCCAATCTGACCTGGCAAGGTTTCTACAGCTGGATGCCCTTCCTAATGCCAACCACTCCGAGAGTGTAGTGGGAGCTTTTTACGTGTCACTGGCACGAGGGCCAGTCAGGTGACACTGGCATCGGTCATGCTTGAATGATGCTTTTTACATGCCACCGGCATTGGTACCAGTCAGGATAAATTTCAATCTCAGTTTAGAACAGATTGTTCTCTTCTTCTGGTTTCTTTTGACCATTTTCCAATATTTATTTACAGAAATGGGCTACGATCACATTATTTCACTTTTACCGAGCAGCAGAGAGACCCAGCATTGTACAAAGGGTTGTATATCAGTAAGTTCTTTGAAGAATATTTCAACAAGTTCAGTTATAAGAAATAAAAACAGAAAACATGCAAGAATATTGAGAATCATTTTGAAAACTATGTTTTGTTTGTTTTTGGTTTTATTTGTTTCAGTCGTTAGACTGTGGCCATGCTGGGGCACTGCTTTGAAGAATTTTTAGTCAAACAAATCAACCCCAGTACTTATTGTTTTTTTAAGTCTGGCATTTATTTTATCATTCTCATTTACCAAACTGCTATGGTACAGGGTTGTAAACAAACCAACACTGAGATGGGGGGGACAAACAAAGATACACACACACACACATGATTACACCTGGCAAAAAGCCACTGTCTCCTCTCAAATACTTCCACACATGCCCTCAGACAAGGAAGATGTGATATTTCTTCTTTCTTTCTTTCTTTCTTTCTTTCTTTGTCTTGTGAATTACTTAGAGATCCCACTTGTGTCAGTGTCACCAAAAACTGGCACTCAATACATTTTGTAAAGTGGGTGGCATTGGGGTGGGCATCCTGCTGTAGAAACCATGGCCAGGGCTGACATTAAAGCTTGACGTGGTCTTACAGCTTGCTGGATCTTGCTAAACCATCCAGCCCATATCATACGTTAAATGATGGTGGTGGTGGTGGTGAACATTAATCAAAGCAACATAATTTAATGTCCGTTTTCCATGCTGGCATGGGTTGGACAGTTTGACTGAAAACTGGTAAGCTGGGGAGCTGCACCAGGTTCCAGTCTGATTCGACCTGGTTTCTATGGCCGGATGCCCTTCCTAATGCCAACCACTTCAAGGGTGTAGCAAGTGCTATCTTCATATCACTGACACAGGTGCCAGTTGCATAACATTGACATCGGCCATGAATACAATTTCACTTGGCTCGACAGGTCTTCTTAAACATGGCATGTCCATCAAAGGTCTCGGTCACTTGTCCCTGCCTCTGTGAGGCCCAATCTTCAAACAGTGCTTTCTACATACCACCAACATGGGTGCCAGTCAGACAGCAATGGCATCAGCTATGACTACGATCTCACTTGGCTTCATGGGTCTTCTCAAGCACAGCATGTCATCAGAGGTCTCGGTCACTTGTCCCTGCCTCCGTGAGGCCCAATCTTCAAACAGTGCTTTCTACATACCACCAGCACCGGTGCCAGTCAGACAGCAATGGCATCAGCTATGACTACGATCTCACTTGGCTTCATGGGTCTTCTCAAGCACAGCATGTCATCAGAGGTCTCGGTCACTTGTCCCTGCCTCCGTGAGGCCCAATCTTCAAACAGTGCTTTCTACATACCACCAGCACCGGTGCCAGTGACACGACACGGGCATCAGCCATGACTATGATCCCACTTAGCTTGACAGGTCTTCTCAAGCATGGCATGTTTTATATTTTTAGATTCTGTTTTGGGTTTTAGTTGTACAATAAATAAAATGTCTATTTAATGTGAATTACTCTTTTGTTTCTGTTTCTTGTTTAGCCTTTGGATTTGCTGAGTAAAGTGAAAGAGGTTTTAAGGAAAGACCAACTTTCCACACTGGCATCCGCATCTGCATTCTTGGAATATGTCCGTTCATTTAGAAACCAAGGGAAAGAAATTATTTTACACACTTTGACCCATCCAGACAGTTATTATATTGTGTAAGAAACAGATATTTTCATATTTTGCTAGCTTCATTCATTGGACTGCAGCCATGCTTGGGCACCATCTTGAAGAGTTTAGTCAAAAAATCGACCATCATCACTTATTTTAAAGTCTGGTACTTATTTTATTTTCTCTTTTGGAAAACCATTCTTTTAGGGGTACATAAACTAAATAACACTGGTTGTGAAGCAGTGGAGGGAGACAAACAAAGACACAGGCACATAACATGTTACTCTCTGTAAAGTGCTAAGGCCAGTTTCTTCTGTTTAAAGGTATATTTCCCAAAGACTACCGTCTGATGTTACGGTTTATTTCCTGGCTGCTTAGAATGTAAAATCGCAACACTAATAATAAGAAAAATGAAGAATTTGAACATTCAGACTTATAAATATGAAGAAATTTGCAATTGATACGATCGAAACGTGTGTCGGACAATTATTGATGAAACCAAGCAGAAAGTCTGAATGTTCAAATTCTTCATTTTCCTTATTATTATTGGTATATATATATATATATATATATATATATATATGTATATATATATGAATGATGATGAAGTTCATATTTATGATTTATCATTTAAATCCTAATTAAAGTGAAATGCTTTAAACATTCATTTTGCTCTGTTCGAACAATGTTGATAATAATATTGACTAATTAACTTTTCTCCTCGTTATTTTAAAATAATTTCTTTTGTTTTCTTTTGTTTTTAGCCCCCAATTAATTGATATTGCTAGTGCTGCTCAATCAAAAGGATCTCACCGGGCTATCATGGAACTTCTCAATTTTGAAGGGGACCATACAGATTACCCAGAGCGTTATCTCTTTACTTTAGCTTATGCTACCAAACCTGCTAAATTCATTCTGAATAATTTCCTGGTAAGAAGCAACATCATATTTTCTTTTTATTTTGTTTTTGTCTTTGTTATCTGGATCATAGGTGCCGTCATGGCTGCGTGGTTAAGAAGCTCAGCTTGCAACCACATGATTTGGGGTTCAGCCCCATTACATGGCACTTTGGACAAGAGTTTCCCAATATAGCCCCACCCCCCAAGCCGAACAATGCCTTGTAAGTGAATTTGGTAGATGGAAATTGTTTGAATTGAGTAAGATATTTAAAATGTGAATGGTTGAAGCATCTCACTTGAATTAGGATTTAAATGATTGCAAGAAAGGAAGGAGCACACAGTCGTCTTCATCATCATCATTTAACGTCTGTTTTTTTATGCTGTCATGGGTTGGATGGATTGATCAGAGCTGGCATGTGCAGGGGCCACACCTGGTTCCGTTGTCTGTTGTAGCTTGGTTTCTACAGCTGGATGCCCTTCCTAATGCCAATCACTTTACAGAGTGGACTGGGTGCTTTTTACATGGCACCAGAACCAGTGCCTTTTATGTGGCATCAACACTGACAGGGTCATCAAGTACCTTGAATCAATGTGTGTATATATATATGTGTGTGTATATACATACAAACAGACAAACAGAGGGATTTCCACATGATTTCCATCTACCGAATTCACTTACAATGCATCATTTGACTTGGTTAAGGTGCCACGTAATGGGAGAGAACTCAAAACCCTATGATTGCAAAACAAGCCTCTTTACCACACAGCCATGCCATATATACATACATAAACACACTTACATACGTGCGTGCACACACACACACACACACACACACACACTCTCTCTCTCTCTCTCTCTCTCTCTCTCTCTCTCTCTCTCTCTCTCTCTCTCTCTCTCTCTCTCTCTCACACACACATCCTGGGATATGTAACACACTGCCTAAATACCAATCTCAAAGTCAGAAAGCAGTTGCTGATTTGAAGACTACAGATCCAAAACTATCACTGGAACTGTAAAAATCTGTAAAATTTTCCAGAAGCTTTAAATATATATGAGCATATCTAGATATGCAACGATATGCATGAGAAGACAAACATAAAGCAAGACACAAATCTGCACGCATACAAACAAACAAAAATACCCTGTTGTTGATGTTGAAATTCCAACGAAAGAGCCTTGGATCTAGGTTAGAAACCAGCTCTTTCTCTTTTGGTAAGAAATCTTGAAATAAAACTGAACAATCACATACACACATACATACAAGCATGTATGCATGCAAACATACACACATACCTGCATGCATGTATGCATGTTTGACCAGAGAAGACCTAAGGTCAAAATGACAATAACAACAGCATAATTCTAAAATTGTTTTCGCTGCTGGCACCACATAAAAGGTGCCCAGTCCACTCTGTAAAGTGGTTGGCATTAAGAAGAGCATCCTGCCATACAAATCTAACCAAAATAGACAATTGGAGCCTGGTGCAGCTCTCCGATTTGCCAGCTCCACTCAAACTGTTCAACCCATGCCAGCATGGAAAGCAGATATTAGATAATGATGATGATTATGATATTGAATTGTATTTCATTTTTAATTCATCTTTATTTGATAATAAATAATATATTTCATTATTGTCCATAAAATTGTCAACATATTTAAACTCAAAATGTTTAACTCTATTCCAGAAAATATATAAGAAAAATATCGCAAATAAGAATTTAAAAGAAAGTGTTGGTTTAACCCTTGGCGCTTTGATGTTCACGTATTGTTTGGTACCGAGTCAATGTGAGGAAAATGTAAGTAAATAAAGATGTTATTTATGTCGCAGGTGAATGTCGTGGGTGAGTGAATAGGCACAGGGAGGAATGAATTATGGTTGAGAAGGTTGCTTTTAAACCACTTGGTTTTGGGATTCAGTCTCATTCCATGGTACTTTGTTAATATTAATGTAGCCCTGGGCCAGCCAAAGCCTTGTGAAGCCCATCATGTGTGTGTGTGTGTGTGTGTTTCTGTTTACATTGTCCCCCACTGCTGCTGGACAACTAGGGTTGGTGTATTTACATCCCCATAACTTAGCAGCTCAGCAAAAGACACCAATAGAATCAGTACCAGGTTTTATAAGTATAGGTAATGGAGTCAGTTCATTCAACCAAAAATTCTTCAAAGTGGTGCCCCAGCATGGCCAGTAAAAGACAGAAGATTATCTGAAAGCAGTGAGCTGACAGAATTGTTAATGCATTGGATAAAGGGCTTAGTGGTATTTCTTCCAGCCTTCGGTGAAGTCGACTTTGCTTTTCATTCTGTCAGGAGTGATTGGTACCAGTCATGTACTGGGTCTATAGAAGTGGCAACAGGTCGCGGTTTCAAAGAGACAAAAATATTTTGACAAATTAAATTTAAATGTTGAAGTGAATCTAACCATTTTTGTATGCTTTTAAATGGTTTATAAACACCTTCCCTGCTGCAATTATATATATATATATATATATATATATATATATATATATATATATATATATATAAAACAATAAGAAATGGATCAATAATAACAGAAGTGCATCATTGGTGTTTTAAAGTCATTTAATAAAGATATGACTTTAAAACACCAATGATCCACTGTTATTATTGCTCCATTTCTTATTGTTTTTTATATATATATTAAACCACGGTTTTACCTTTTAAATTACCTGCTGCCGTATACCTTATAACAAGGACCATACATACCGAGGTAATACCAGGAGTTCCTATGGATGCAGCTATCCCTTAGATGGTTACATTACCTCTAACTTATATCCTACACAATATATATATATATATATATATATATATATATATATCATCGTAAATATACAGGGATTAGCAATTGAGTTGCTTCTCCAACATACTGAAAATTTAGAAATAGCAGTCAAAAAACTACTGATTCTAAACTACAAATTTTTCTCTAAAACGGATGGCGATATTTATGGCACACATAGAACAAAAAACCGGAGGGAAAAGCGTAAACAAAACAAGTCTTTAGTTAATTGGATACGAATCGTTTCATGGTTAAGTGAATGAAAATTTCACTATTTGACGATTCCCTGCCCTTATTCTTGTATATTTTATATTTGATATCTCTAAGTTAGATGGTTAAACCGTAATCCTTCCACACGGGACTTCTTTTCATACGGGACTATTTGTGACGCACATGGAATAGATTTCTTTGAGGTGAGATGCCTGAACTCACTAGCCGATGAATTCGTAAGTGCCTTTCTTATCGTTGATTTTTGGTGTCGCATGGCCAAGAATTACCGTGAATTTTTTTAGAGACACTTTCAAATTTATCAGAATATTTGGGCTGAAGATTGGAATAGTGAAATTTTCATTCACTTAACCATGAAACGATTCGTATCCAATTAACTAAAGACTTGTTTTGTTTACGCTTTTCCCTCCGGTTTTTTGTTCTATGTGTGCCATAAATATCGCCATCCGTTTTAGAGAAAAATTTGTAGTTTAGAATCAGTAGTTCTTTGACTGCTATTTCTAAATTTTCAGTATGTTGGAGAAGCAACTCAATTGCTAATCCCTGTATATTTACGATGATAAATAGTTTTACCGATAAAGGTTTTTTTCATACTGAACTACTTGGCAAAATTGTTAATTTTTAATTCTATTATTAATTGACGATTCCCTGCCCTCATTTCTTGTATATATATATATATATATATATATATAGCTATTCATCTGTCTATCTATATATTGATTTCAGATTGTTAAAGAATACATAATGTCCACTAAGAGTTTGATGTCAAAGTGCAAGACTGAAGACTGTCAGTTAATCTACATACGATCAATGGGAAATGCTGGCTTAAAAGGATTTTTACCAATTCTACTTGAAAAGTCACTTCAAGCTAAACCATCAAGTATTTCCAGCACAGCTATCTATTCTTTGCGGCGTTTCAAGAAAGATGTCATCGCAGCTGAGGTTAATCGTGCTTTTCTAATTTCTTGCTTAATTTATTGTAATTGTATATTTCAATCAGGGCACTCAAAGACCCCCTCAAGAGACCCGAGGCAGACGAGATCCTTCAGCTCTTTAGCTGCTGGTCTAAGGGAAGGTAACTCCATGAAAATCCTGCAAGGTGATAACTACTGGGTTATCAGTCCCGTACAAATCTGAAGGACAAGAGAATGGGACTGGCTCTGCACAAACCCTTACCCTAATTATAAACCCTTGCTACCTTGTGGCAGTAGTTCTGTTGTTATGATGTGTGGCAGATTCCTTGAATATTTTCAGACAAACCCTTGGCAATACAGTTAGGGTTAGTTTGAATCTATTCTGATATCATGTTCTCATATAGGAGTGAGATATTGGATGAATATCAGAAAGAAATCTGATTAAAATGTAAAACAAATGGTAATATTATTAAATGGTGTTTTTAAGGCTGTGAGCTGGTAGAATCATTAGCATGTCAAAGCCTCTATACTTTAAGATTTCTTCTAATCTAATATCAAGATCACAATCTCATTTTATAAGATGAACTCTCAAAAAATTACACTGTAATCCCTATGGTAACTTGTCTTCAAAGCCAAAACTTTGGTTAGTTATTCAACAAAATTCTTAAATTTAAGGAAGTTGCAATATAAATTAAATTGGTTTCAAATCTTGGCACAAGGCCAAAGTCGATTACATGAACCCCCAAAAGTCAACTGGTATTTATTTTATTGATACTGAAAGGTTGACCTTAGCTGAGTTTAAACTCAGAACATAGTGTTGGACAAAATGCCACTATCCATTTCACCCAGTATGCTCATGATTCAACCAGCTTCCACCTTACTGTATGAATTTAATTAACGATATACTCTGTGTTAATTTGCAGGCTGTTCCAGTAATGCTCAAAATCTACAAAGATAAGACTCGTGAGAGCAGTGCACGTCTTGCAGCACTGGAAGTTATGTTGTCTACCGATATTTGCCCGTTGGCTTTGGAAGAAGTTCTTCGGTCACTCAAAAAAGGAGACAATTCAGAATTTGCAACATATACCATCTCAAAACTTAACGACATGGCACAAAATAATCCCACATTCAAGTAAGAATAATCAATATCTGATTTAATTAAGGGCCAAAACAAGAATAGATTTTTCTTAATTTATGGTTGTTGTGCTCCAGCATAGCCAGAACCCATTGTTTGAAATCAGGATAAAGGAGATATTTCACTTACATAACTATCCCCATTATACTTTTACCAGTTATTTAATTATTAGAGAGTTTTACACTTCTATATTATCATCATCGTTTAACGTCTCTTTTCCATGCTGGCATGGGTTGGATGGTTTGACTGAGGTCTGGAGAGCCAGGAGGCTGCACCAGGCTCCAATCTGATCTGGCTGTGTCTATAGCTTGATGCTCTTCCTAACACCAACCACTCCAAGAGTGTAGTGAGTGCTTTTCACATGCCACTGGCACGGGAGTCAGTCGGGGGCACTGGCATCGGCCATGTTCGGATGGTGCTTTTTACGTGTCAATGTTCTAATGGCTGAGGATAAGCATCATGCTTTGAATCAAACTTTGAATCAAACAGAGAATTTGAATCAAACTGTTTTGATCCATATACATCTATCTATCTATCTATCTATCTATCTATATATATATATATATATATATATATATATATATATATATAAACACATACTATAAACTACTAGATATACGATATACTACTATATACGGTGAATCTTTGGTTTATGAACGCCTCACATCATAAGCAAATCAGTTTATGGACAAGTTTTCAAACAAAAAATGTCTCAGGTGACAAACAGTGTCTCCAATAACGAAGATACAA
Source organism: Octopus bimaculoides (assembly GCF_046866305.1). NCBI lineage: Eukaryota > Metazoa > Mollusca > Cephalopoda > Octopoda > Octopodidae > Octopus > Octopus bimaculoides. The sequence continues at coordinate 3,807,865 of NC_142934.1, read as the reverse complement.
GTTGGCAACCACAGTTGGCAACAAGTTGGGGGTATCATCTGGAGAGTGTCCCTTCCTCTATAACTTTCACTCGGTGTACATCCCTATTCAAATTCACCAAGCTTTTCTTGAATTTCCTATGGGAAAAATAGTTTCAGTTTTCGAACATCTAATTAAAGACAGTTCACATCCTTATTTGGCAGTAGGTTTGAATACATTTCTGTATGTTATTTCCTCATGTTTCCTGGAATGTTTAGGTGCATAATGACAAGTTTGTAACTGTTACATACGATGCTGGATTTCTGTTTAAATAGCTTCTTGTAATTTTTATAACTTCTCTTTTGCAACAGAAAACTCCTGAAATCAGTAATTGAAAAGCTTGACTTACTAAATTATGTGGTTTTAACTCAAAATGGAACATCCAGTGCCTTCAGTTCCTATCTTACAGGTAAGAAACAAAATCTATTATTTAGGCGCAGGAGTGGCTGTGTGGTAAGTAGCTTGCTTACCAACCACATGGTTCTGGGTTCAGTCCCACTGCGTGGCACCTTGGGCAAGTGTCTTCTCTTATAGCCTTGGGCCAACTAAAGCCTTGTGAGTGGATTTGGTAGACGGAAACTGAAAGAAGCCTGTCATATATATATATATATATATATATATATATATATATATATATATATATGTAGGTAAAGTAAATGTTAGAGGTAATACTTGACAATTGTAAGCACCAGTGTATGCCAGCTTGTGGTTGAGGCGAATGAATAAATTGTAAATGCAAAAATTAAAACAAAAACAAAAACACATATATATATATATATATATATATATATATATCATCATCATCATCATCATCATCATCATCGTTTAACGTCCGCCTTCCATGCTAGCATGGGTTGGACGATTTGACTGAGGACTGGTGAAACCGGATGGCAACACCAGGCTCCAGTCTAATTTGGCTGAGTTTCTACAGCTGGATGCCCTTCCTAACGCCAACCACTCAGAGAGTGTAGTGGGTGCTTTTACGTGTCACCTGCACGAAAACGGCCACGCTCGAAATGGTGTCTTTTATGTGCCACCCGCACAAGCCAGTCCAGGGGCACTGGCAACGATCTCACTCGAAAATCCTACGGGAGCCAGTCAGGCGGTACTGGCAACGGCCACGCTCAAAATGGTGCATCTCATGTGCCACCCGCACAAGAACCAGTCCAGGGGCACTGGCAACGATCTTACTTGGCTTGCCGGGTCTTCTCACGCACAGCACATTTCCAAAGGTCTCGGTCAGTAGTCATCGCCTCGGTGAGGCCCAATGTACGAAGGTCTTGCCTCACCACCTCAGCCCAGGTCTTTCTGGGCCTACCTCTTCCACGGGTTCCCTCAACTGTTAGGGTATATATATATATATATATATATATATATATATATATATATATATAGAAACCCTTCAAGGCAGTGCCCCAGGCACACACACACACACACATGCACAAACACTCTCACACACACTCAAGCACACACACACACACATGCATGCAGGCACACACATACACACTCAAGCACGCTCACACACATGCTAGCACACACACACACACATTCAAGCACGATCACACACACACACACATGCATGCACACACACACATGCACGCAAGCGCACACACACACACACACACCAAGCTTTTCTAAGAATGGCATTGAATTTCTCTTTACAGTTTCTAAATCAGTCAACTCCACTTACGGACTCTTTATTGAAAATTCTAAATCTTCTCTAATGAAGAGGAGTTCACTCGAGGTAGAATTGTTTGGCAAGGAATTTTCAGAGAAACTTCTATCTGTGAGTTCCCCTTTTCACATTCTCTTTCATTTTCATTCTGATATAATTTTAGAAAAAGATAATTAGCCATTCTTTGGCCGTCTTACATGCAAAATGTTGTATGGAGGTCAATAGTTTAATTGTAAGGAACCATATGTGTCCCAAAACAGGACACATACGGTTCCTCATTGGCCATGGTTGTATGGTTGAGAAGTTTGCTTCCCAACCACATGGTTCCTGGTTCAGTCCTACTGTGTGGCAGTTTGGGCAAGTGTCTTTTACTATAGCCTTGAACCAACCAAAGACTTGTGAGTGAATTTGGTAGACAGAAACTGATCCAAGGCAAATTCATCAGATCAGTATGTCAGGCAATATGCTTAGCAGCATTTCTTCCAGTTCTTTACATTCTGGGTTCAAATTCTGCCACAGTCACTTTTGCCTTTCATCTTTTCAGGGTCAATTAAAAAGTACCATCTGAGCAAGGGGCTCGATGTAATTATCTTTGACCCTCACCTAAATTCCTGGTCTTAATCCAAAATTTGAAACCATTTTCTAATTTATGTCTTTTATGTTTTTTTTAATGCAGTTCAGACTATACGCTGATGGCATTGAGAGTTTGGTGTCCGATGAATCCACTTCTGAAGAAGTTGAACCTACAGCCGGAATGTCTTTGACACTGTTTGATGTCTTATTACGACCAGTTGAATTCTTCCGTGGGTCAGGAAAGTTGATGTCCACTGCATGGAATGCACCATCTGAACCAACATCAGCTCTGCAGGTAATATTTATTTCATCATCATCATCATCATCATTGTTTAATGTCCATTTCCATGCTAGCATGAGCTGGATAGTTTGACTGAGGGCTGGCAAGCCAGAAGGCTGCACCAAGTTCCAATCTGATCTGGCAAAGTTTCTACAGCTGGATGCCCTTCCTAATGCCCACCACTCCAAGAGTGTAGTGGGTGCTTTTTACATGCCACCAGCACGAGTGCCAGTCAGGCGATACTGGTATCCACCATGCTCAAATGGTGCTTTTTACATGTCACCAGCATTGGCAATGACCAAACTCAAATGGTGCTATGTTGCCACCGGCACTGATATCGACCACGCTCAAATATTTACCTTATTTGGAAACAAGTGAGGGTTGGCATCAGGACGAGCATCTGACCATTTGACCATCGATAAGTGTACATTAAAAAGATGATGAAATGATGAAGTCTGTATATTTTGAACATTTCTTTATAAACAAGAGATTATTGCTTGAAATATATTCAAAGTCTTTTGATAACAATGTGATATTTAAAAGATATTTGTGGATTTTCTTTCTTGCAGGGTAACATACTTTTACAAGATGAACACCAAACTTTACATCTTATGAATGGCTTTATTGCTAAAGTTGATCTAATGACAGCACTGTCTCTGGATATTTCTGGTTCAATGGTAAATAGTATTTGGAGACAAACATCTCAAAGCGTGGTAACAAACAGGTAAGTTGAACTACCTTTAGCCATTTAGTATTTAAACCAGCCATATCTGGCCCATATATTCTACCTGTTTTATTTTCAAACTGGCCAGATCTGGCATCTCGTACATACCTTTTCTTCTCTGATTAAAACTTTAAAAGCATAACTAACACATAGAAGAAGCCTGTTGTACATTTATCATCATCATTTAACACCCGTCTTCCATGCTGGCATGGGTTGGACAGTTTGACAAGAGCTGGTCAGGCAGAAGACTACACCAGGCTACTGTGTCTGTTTTGGCAGGGGTTTTTATGGTTGGATACCCCTTGCTAACACCAACCACCCCATACATATATATATGTGTGTGTATGGGTGTGTTTGTCCCCCACTCCTACTTGACAACTAGTGTTGGTGTGTTTACATCCCATAACAATATCTGGCTGTTATCTTTGCACTTGGTAGAAGTTTTGATGGGAATGTTCCACCAATATTCCTTGTGTTAGTGTTTACACATGTATTCAGTAACCATGGGGTTCTCTATTTTTATCCCTGGACAGCCTTTGGTCGGGGGATGGCATTGTATATTGTTTTAGCAACAACATTCTGCCATATTGTGAAGTAGTACCTCAGTGACACATCTGGGCAACTGGTGTTATACGTTCCACTGAAATGTGACATAACCAGCATTTCCAATTGCAGTTTGGGTCTCCAAGGGCTTCACTGTTTTTTTTATTTATTAGGTATTTTGTAGCAATCTCCAGCTCTTGCATATGTGTGTGTGTGTGTGTGTTTGTGTATACCGTTCCATCTAATCGTTATTTCATTGTTGCAGTGGAGCCTTGTTATTTGATGGTTCTGTCAAGTTGGAGTCAAAGATAGTGAAAGCTGGAATTGATTTTAAAATTGGTGGTGAAGGACACATAGACTTTAAAACCAATGTTGAATTTTTTAAAATGCCAGTGAAAAGTTGTATGAGAATGATGCGACCCCATGTATCATGGACGTAAGTAAAACTTCATTACTATTATTATTATTATTATTATTATTATTTAGTAGCCTAATTTTTATCACATACTTTCACTACGCTACTGAGCGCAGCTCTGTGTGCCTTGGGTATATGCTGTGGTGCTCTTATTTTCACTGTATTGAAAGTGTTTTATGTAGGACGTGTGCAGTGCCTAGTAGTTCTATTTTCTGAATGTTATATACACTTGTAAGTCCTGGTGTTTTTGTTATGTATTTATCTGAATATTTTTTTAATGATTATTATTATTATTGTTGCTACGTTCTGAGTTCAAATTCTGCCAAGGTCAACTTTGCCTTTCATCCTTCTGGGCTCGATAAATTACTAATGAAATACTGGGATCGAAGTGATCAATTGTCCCCTTCCCCACTAAAATCCAGGCCTTATGCCTATAGTAGAAACTATACTACTACTACTACTACTACTACCAATACTATTATTATCATCATCAAGATGGCGAGCTGGCAAAACCCTCATCATGTCTGACAAAATGCTTAGAAGCATTTCATCCATCTTTATGTTCTGAGTTCAAATTCTGTTGAGGTTGGCTTTGCCATCCATCCTTTCGGGGTCAAAGAAATAAGCACCAGTTGACAACTGGAGTTGACATAATGAGCTAGCCTTGTCCCCACCAAATTTCAGGCCTTGTGCTTATCATAGAAATGATTACTATTGTTATTATTATTTAATCAAGGTAGCAAGCTGGTAGAATCATTAGCACATCAAGCAAAATGCTTCACAGCATTTCATCTATCTTTACATTCTGAGTTCAAATTCTGTTGAGGTTGGTTTTGCCTTCCATCCTTCCAGGGGCATCAATAAAATAATTACTAGCTGAACACTTGGGACAATATAATCGACTGACTTCATCCCCGAAATTGCTGGTCTTGTGCCGAAATTTGAAACCATTATTATTATTATTATTTAATCAATAAGGGAGGGAAAGACTTCTCAACAGGTGTTGGCCAGAAAAGAGACACGTTAAGAACTCTGAGTTGGGAAAGAATTATTGAAAACTGCTGAGGAAGCAGAAAATTTTGGATGAGACAAACATGCCAAGTTTTAGGAAAAGTTTCTTTTTCACATTTGTTTCCTTAATTTGTATAAAAAGACACTTTGCAAACATAAATGGAAGTCATTTCCTAAATTCTAAAATCCCTTAAAAATTACTGCCAGCTTCTTATGTAGTGTTTTAGAAATGCAAAAACTGTGAACAGTCGCACGCCTCTCTAACATCATAGTTAGAGAAGTGTGGCTGCGTGACGGTACAGCGACAGTAAGTGCAGAAGGGAGATAACTGTAATTTCACCGAGAACGTTATGCAAATAAAGGGAGACAATCTTCTTCATTCTGTTTAAATGTCACAAAACTTACCTACGAGTGATATTAATTGTGCAAGAAATAGCAGCCAAATTGCCTTCAAATCTCATTCTCAAATTACGTGTCCTTTGCTCAAAAAAGACACTTTTAATTCATCATATTAGAAAATTTGTGATGGTCAAGATTGGAACGTCTTCGATCCTATGTCTCACTTGCTCAGAGTTTAACCAGAAATTAAACAATAATTCAGTGAAGTTACTGGATTTAATAGAGTATAAGACATGTTTTTTTTTATGTATCAAAAAATTGCTCTACGTTTAGTGAGGCTTTATAACGGATGGCAGACTGAGCGCCATAGACAAGGGAACTGGATGAATATAAATCCCCTAAGTACAATTCAATAACCGTTACTAATACTAATTTATTAAAAAAAATATATATCCAGTCTTATAGAAAAAAGTTATGAAGAGGTGTTTAGAGTATGTTAACAGATCACATCATCTCATTATAACCTCTTCCCCAGCATGCCTAACCCACACTTGATCTGTGCCTTACATTGTTGAATGGCTGTAATACATTTAAGAAACATTTTTTAATGATCTAAATGAAAAACTCTCCTGGAAAGATGAAAAGAATCTTAAACTTTCCTCTACCAGTCAGCCATTTGCAATGAGTGGATGACAACGAAATCATAGCAGTGGTGCACCATCCTGGTGGCCATTCACAGTAACAATAAACATCACAGCCATAAATGTGAGTTTTACATCCTGTATGGCAGTTCTCTGGACCCAAATATAATCAATTATACTATTTATCTGAAAGAAGATAAAATTGAAGTACAATAACCATATAATGTAGTTTACTCTTTTACTTGTTTCAGTCAATTGACTGCGGCCATACTGGAGCATCGCCTTTAGCCGAGCAAATCGACCCCAGAGCTTATTCTTTGTAAGCCTAGTACTTATTCTATTGGTTCGTTTTGCCAAACCACTAAGTTTCAGGGACGTAAACACACCAGCATCAGAGGGACAAACAGACACACAAACATATACACAAGCATACATATACATATATGACAGGCTTCTTCCAGTTTCCGTCTACCAAATCTACTCACAAGGCTTTGGTCGGCCCAAGGCTATAGTAGAAGACACTTGCCCAAGGTGCCACACAGTGGGACTGAACCCGGAATCATGTGATCGGTAAGCAAGCTACTTGCCACACAGCCACTCCTGCGCTTATTTGTATAAAATAAATTTATAGTTTTATATTTTATTCCAGTATTCTGTCACAGCCTTGTATTTTCATGTGCACAACCACACATTTCCCCCCACAAAGCCACTTTGAAATATCTTTCAATGTGTAAATATTGAAATGCCCCAAATTTTGTTTGTTTTTTTTTTCTCCACAAAATATATTTATCAAATAGGGCTGCATCACGTGAGAGTGTGTATTAAATGCTGCTAAATACAGCAATTAAAAGTATGTAAATGCTGCAGAAAAGACACATTGGAAACTGCTCATATTTGTCAACCAAATCGTGAAAGTAACAGAGTTTTCCCTCATTTCCATTGTATATAATGTTTTTTTTTTATTTCTTTCTAAACACAATGCTAATATTTTAATATTTTATTTTATTTTTTTATAGGCAAAATATTACAAAATATGACAGTTTTTCAACAAAAAGGCATAAAACCAAAATTAACCGAACATACCAGCTTCCTGACATGTCCTATTTCTTGAACCAATTCAACTCAAAGCAATGCCATAACATGTTAGATTCCTTGGAATTATAATCAGAGATTGGTTCCAACAAATGTTTGTCCCATTTTCTTTTTCTCTTCACCAGAATTTCATTATTTTGATATAAACTATATTTTTTTTTAATTATCTTTGTTTTGGCTTTGTTTTTTTTTATTTCATTTATCTTTTTTTTTTTTTTTTACTTGTTTCAGTCATTAGACTGTGGCCATGCTGGGGCCTTGAAGAATTTTTAGTTGAATGAATTAACCCCAGTATTTTTTTTCTTTCAAAGATGGTACTTATTCTATCGATATCTTTGGCTAAACTGCTATGGGTCTGGTCCAGGCTGTGCTTTTAACGAGACATTTTATGGTCAGTTGTATAAGCCTGTGTGGGGAGTTGGGTAACAGCAAAGTCAAGAGCTCCCTGGAGCAGTAACCTCTAGCTACACCATCACAGTCCTCAGTCCGTTATAACACCTGCAGTTTTTGACTAGAACTTTTTATCGATCCTGGAAGGATGCATAGCAAAGTCAGCCTTGATGAGATTTGAACTCAGCACACAACAGACCATAGATTAACACTGTCAAGTCATTTTGAATGACACTAATGATTCTCTTAATCCCTCAGTATTAAACAGGGTCTCTTACGATGATCGGGAACATTTTATTTCTAATTTACAAGATTGTAGTGTCTCTGCCATGTTTGTTCCAGTGTTTGTTACTTGGGCTCAAAGTGTGTCTCATTATTACAAGACTCCCTAATAAAGTCAGCTGGCAGAATCGTTAGCATGCCGGGTGAAATTCTTAGCGGTATTTCATCTGCCGCTACATTCTGAGTTCAAATTCCACCAAGGTTGACTTTGCTTTTCATCCTTTTGGGAGGTCAATAAATTAAGTACCAGTTGCATACTGGGGTTGATCAAATTGACTGGCCTATAGTAGAAAGGATTAATATGAGACTCCTTGTACAAAGTTATTTTTAAACAGCCCCATCACCATTTAGTATTTCTGCTTTGGTTAATGGTATCTAAGCCATTACTTCATTCTGACAAGGTGCCAAGTTCCAAGAACTCACCCTTTCCCATTATTGCTTAAGAATTTGTGTCAATGCTGTAGAATTTAAGATTACATACCTTCCATCTGAAAGTACTGTAATCACATATCTGTAGTGTGTCATATGGCATAAATGATGCCAATCAGTGCCTATCAGTTTCCTCCACTGTTATATATAATTTGGGTCAAATTCTTCATTAATTTTTTTGAATAGAGCAAAATGTTTGTATCCAAAAAAATATTTGACAAACTTGACCGTTTGCTTCTGCTTTAGTATCTAGTTTCAGTGAGACTGGTCAGACATCGATGAGTAATATTTCCGTCCAGCCTTAGTTACAGGAATCACTTCTTCATTAGAATGAAAAAATGATGACCCAAGTTGCAGTAAATAGCAAACTGCTTTGTGAGACAAAGGGCCAAGCAACTGAGATTTTTGGGGGCATGTGATGAGGAAAGAGGGCCTGGAGAAATTAGCAATAGCTGGAAAGTTTTGGAGGGAAAAGAAGCAGAGAAAGGAGAAGGATGATATCAAAATCATCATCATCATCATCATCGTTTAACGTCCGCTTTCCATGCTAGCATGGGTTGGACGATTTGACTGAGGACTGGTGAAACCGGATGGCAACACCAGGCTCCAGTCTGATTTGGCAGAGTTTCTACAGCTGGATGCCCTTCCTAACGCCAACCACTCAGAGAGTGTAGATGGTTGAAAATGGTTGAAAAAAAAAAAAAAAAGGCATTAACCCTTTTGATACTGCTTCTGACTCTGTAGTACAAATGTCTTGTTTTAATAAGTTTTGAATTAAAATCTTCCACCAAACCCCATGCGCTTTCTTCCGTTATCAGGTTTATCAAAGCGCTAAAAGTGTAAATAAAATGTAAATAAAAAAGATATATAATCATCCAACATTCTGACTACCTTATTATTCTAAATATATGTATATATATATGTGTATGTATATATATATATATATATATATATACACAGATATATATATATGTGTGTGTGTATATATATATATATATATATATATGTGTGTGTGTGTGTGTGTGTGTGTGTGTGTGTGTGTGTGTGTATATATATATGGATATATATGTATAAATATATATATATAAAGGTTGGTCACGGCTGGAACACTTTGATCAAAAGCTTCCTCATCAGAGCTGAAACCAGCAAGAAACCAAATTGAATGTATTTTGGGTTCTCCTGACAATTTGTTCCAGTTCATTGGCGATAACATTATTCAAAGCAGTTAAGACTAACAGCTACGACTCTGCTCCCCACTGATTCAGCATCAATTTTAACACAGAGTGCAAAAACGAACATTTCCACCATATTTTGCTTTTTTATTTCCACAAAGGCAAGAAAAAAAACTGCTAAGGCCCACAAAGTGATATGTGAAGTTTATGGTCTTGACTGTTTAACAGAATGCACATGTCAGAAATGGTTTAAAAAATTTGGTTCTGAAAATTTTTCATTCAAAGATGACTGACGTTCTGGTCGACCTACTGCAGTTGATGATAACCGAATCAAAACCATAATTGAATCTGGTCATTGCCAGGGCCCCTGGACTGGCTCTTGTGCGGGTGGCACATAAAAGACACCATTTTGAGCATGGCCGTTGCCAGTACCGCCTGACTGGCCTTCATAGGATTTTCGAACAAGATCGTTGCCACCGCTCCTGGACTGGCTCTTGTGCGGGTGGCACATAAAATACACCATTTTGAGCGTGGCCATTGCCAGTACCACCTGACTGGCCTTCGTGCGGGTGACACGTAAAAGCACCTACTATACTCTCTGAGTGGTTGGCGTTAGGAAGGGCATCCAGCTGTAGAAACTCTGCCAGATCAGATTGGAGCCTGGTGTTGCCATCCGGTTTCACCAGTCCTCAGTCAAATCGTCCAACCCATGCTAGCATGGAAAGCGGATGTTAAACGAACGAACGATTGTCATGTAACTGTGTGAGAGATTGCCGAGAGGTTAAATGTATCAAACACAACAACTGAAAATGATTATAAGGGCGTCTCATTTACTTCTCTCATGTGTGTGTGTGTGTGTGTGTAAAGAATGGAACTGGTAAAATACGGACTATGAGCCAATAGTGTATTCCATGGAAAAATGCAAGCAAGGGAAATATTCTTAAGATTATAAACCTGGAAAAGTTCAGGACAAGTTATTAGATCTGGTAAAGTACAGAACAAGAAAAGTTTTACTTAAAATATTGCAGCTAAGGATATATATACGCACTTGTATATTAGGTTATGGAGTGGGTATATTATTTATGCAAAGTTATAAATTTAGTCTCATAACAGCCTATTTATGTTACCAAACAGTTTCATGCTCTTTCTTCTGCAGCCATGCTGGGGCACGACTTTAAAGGATTCAGTCGAAGGGTTTAGTTAAACAGATTGACCCCAGTACATATTTTTAAAGTCTGGGCCTTCTATCATTCCTTTTTGCTGCACCACTTAGACAGACAGACAGATATACAAGCTCACATATACATACAAGGTCAGTCACACACACACACACACACACACACACACACACACACACCAAGGAGTCGCCTAAGATAGAATATAATAACTATGCTGTTTTAATACTGCTACATCTGGTTCTCTCTATGTGTGTCGGGTAGGGGGGGGGTGAAGGCAGGGAAAGTGTTTCTCTATAAAAATAAGGTACATTATTTATAAACAGTCAAGGTTTAGCATTTTGTCGGCACTTTTGAAGTAAGGTCTAAAATTAAAAGGTGGGGGAGGTTTCTGCCTGGCTGATCAACATGCCAGAAATACATTAGAGTCAACAATTCGAATGCCCAGCAAAAAATGTAACTTGATAAAATATGCGTGTAAACCAGAAAAGCATATTGAATATAATGTTTTTGTTTTATAATTTGTATTTCTGATTTGTATCCAGTAAATAAATTGACATGTACAGGGATTCAACGAGTCTCTGTTCTGCTCTCTCTCTCTCTCTCTCTCTCTCTCTCTCTCCATCTATCTACCTACCTACCTACCTACCTGTCTGTCTGTCTATCTATCTGTCTATCTACCTACCTATCTATCTATCTATCTATCTATCTATCTATCTATCTAGATAGATAGATAGATAGATAGATAGATAGATAGATAGATAGATAGATAGATAGATAGATAGATAGATAGATAGATAGATAGATAGATAGATAGACAGACAGACAGATATTACATGCAGCGTACTCACCTAACGTTGCCCCTTCAGATTACCATTTATTTCGATTTAAAGAACTTCAGTTCTTTGGAAGACTCTAAAAATCAGAATATTTCTTAAACTCTGATATAATCAGAATCTACACTATCTGAAAAGTATTTGTAGAAAATTACATTTAAAAACATCTATTTCTCTGAAAGTTATGAGAATACATTTTTGTTTTATTGTTTTTTCGGCGAGGGTGGGGGGAGGAAACTTGCGTAGGTAAGCCATATGCATATATATATATATTTATATATACAAGACATTAAAAATGAGAATGGAGAATGATATATCCACAAAGCTTATCTATTAATACATTCACTTTAAATCTCTGTCCGATACGTGTTTCTATTGCATAGATATCCTAGGATATCTATGCAATAGAAACACGTGTCGGACAGATTTAAAGTGAATGTATTGTATATAATACTGTAATAAACAAGCTTTTTGGATGTATAAATTCTCCATTCTTCTTTATGCTATCTTGATTATATTCTTTGTATACTGTATAAAATCCAAGCAGGCGAAATCAAGATTTATCTATCAAGAGGAAAACCATGTAATTGTTTACTTTAAACAACTTCCCATTGTTCCATATCATTCGATGTGGTTAACTAGAACCTAGATTATTATACTAGAGTACTTGTAAGATACCTTCCCAGATTTCATATCCGTATTCCTTCAGTTGTGCCAGTGGTTCCCAACCTTTTCACTACCAAGGACTCCTTTTACTTAAATGAGTTTTTCCATGGACCCCTTTTAATATGCTTATCCTTATGTATCATCATCATCGTCGTCGTCATTTAACGTCCGTTTTCCATGTTGGCATGGGCTGGACGGTTTGACTGAGGACTGGCAAGCCAGGAGGCTGCACCAGGCTCCAATCTGATCTGGCAAGGTTTCTACAGCTGGATGTCCTTCCTAACACCAACCTCTCCGAGTGTGTAGTGGATGCCTTTTACGTGCCACCGGCACGGGAGACAGTCAGGCGGCACTGGCATCGACCACGTTCGGATGGTGTTTTTCACGTACTACCAGCACAGGAGCCAGTCGGGGGGGGGGGGGGGACACTGGCATCGACCACGTTCAGATGGTACTTTTTACGTGTCACCGGCACGGGGAGCCAGTCAGGCAATACTGGTATCGACCCACGCTTGAATGGTGCTTATTACGTGCCACTAGCACTGGTGCCAGTCAGGCGACACTGAAATCGGTCATAACATCGATTTCCATTTTACTTAATTCAATAGATCTTCTCAAGCGTAGCGTATCGCCCGACGATTCAAGGGTACTTTATAATGGGCTGGTTATTCGACAATGGTATCGGCCACGGCTGTGATCTCAAAAAAAGATAGTATGAAAATATATTTTTTACTCTAAATGATCAATTATGATCCCACATACATATCTATATTTCGCGGCACACTGGTTGGGAATCTGTGCGGTAGACAAACGCATTGGTGTGACTCTTTGTGCAGCAACAAAATGGCGAATTGGTCAAATCATTAAAGCATGGACAAAATGCCTGCAATATTTAGTTAAGTTACGTCTCGAGTTCAAATTCCACTGAGATTGTCTTTGCTATTCATCCTTCGTGATCGATAAAATAATCAAATCGATGCAATCAACTTCTTGCTCCCCTCAAAATTTCTGGCCTTGTGCCAAAATTCGAACGGCTTTACTCCATAATTATTGAGAATAATGGTCTTGGACAATCAATGAACTACAGCCGAGGATGAGGTTCCTCAAACTTCTGAACTCAGGAATTCAGAAGTTTGAGGGTGAATGGAGATACTCTTAACCACTTCTACTCCCCGCTCTATTCTAGCACGGGATGGCAGCACTTATCTAAGACTATATTTACGTACCAGACAGCAGAAGATGGCCCTGTAGCTAAGGCATTCAGGATTCGGAGGTCTGGCTCCAAACGTTTCGCCACACAAGCCTACCACCGTGTGGACATACCTAGATGTCACGCGAACTATCCCTTCTTCCGAAGATATAAACAGGTCCTCTGTTTTAAGAGCAAACTCGGGAGAGCAAAAGAGTTGCAGAATAAACTGTAAATCAGCCAACAGAAGACGATGGAAAGCCATTGTTCTATTTTTCTCAACAAAGGGTTTTGTATCCTTAGACTTCATCTTTCGTCTCGTAGTATGGAGGTCATGATCGCCGACGCCTGTGTGCATGTCACATGAAAACAAAGAGAGTTGATAACGAAACAGTTGATAATTAAGTGCAGACGACTTAGTTACATTATATCCGTTCTTAGTTATCCAATAAAGAAATTATTATATACTTTCGTTTTCTTGACGCGTTAATATTTTACATCCGCCAAAGAAGTACATCGACATTAATACCAATTCTACAACAATGGTCGGTTCTCCCAGTTGCCAAAGTGGTTACAGATGGGTGGTGCACTTTCATAATAGTCTCTGTACTTAATTCTCGACATCTTACGGTTAATCATTCTCGCCAATTTATTGACCCCATTACGAAAACATATACTGTAAATGTTGAAGCTATTCTGGTAAATAATTAAAAAGCAATTAAAAAGAATCTGCGACAGTCGGGGTCAATACAATGACCCCACTTAGATGAAAGTCTGTATCGACATTGCTTTGACGTTTCCTCACTAACACCCTTATACAACTTTAATATATTTCTAAATAATAAGACTGGGAAAATAATTCATTTGAATATTTTTTCTGACTTGTCGATTATATCAACCAAATTATTAAAATGTTTGAAAATAATTTTTATTTCCATTTACCGCGCTTACGGCAAGTACAGAAATATTTTCCTTGTAATCCAGCCAAAAATAACTGAATGCTGTATCAATGTTTGAGAGAGTAGAATCTCCAGTAGTTCGTAATTCGAGGTTTCCGAATAACTAGGTTTACGCTATCCAAATATTCTTATAATCTAAGGGAAATACATCTCGACTTGTATTTCTCAATCATTTTTTTTTATTAATTTTTTTGGCCTATGGACCCTTTGAATCCTATTTTGCTCGGATAGACCCTCGTGGCCGTTCGATGTTTTAAAAATCACATATTTTTATAATAAAATATTATTAGGAATTGTGCTAAAAAATTGTTAAAATATTTTGTGCATTGTAGAAGTAGAACCGATTTATTATACGTAAGTTTTAACAAAAATATCTTCTATCGACCCCTAAGGGCCATATAGACCCTAGTTGACAACCACTGATCTACACAGATGTGAATATTTCGCTTCTGTTGGCTACGTCGTAAGAAAAACTATTTTGTGTGAATAGGATTTAAGTAACAATATAGATTACATGTTCATGGCTACTGATGCTTATCACTGGCGGAGATAGTATGTGCTGGTGTCGACGTTATATAAGTTGCTTGCTGGCTGAAGTTCAATGTCCCATTTTAAGTATATTTTAAAGCAACGTAAAGAAGTTTTATGAATACTAAACTATTATTTATTCCGCCCCACCCCTCCACCAGATTTGACGTTGATTATTACAGATGTAGACATGAACAGTCTGTGTACCAAGGTCTCCGAGAGAAATATTGCCAGGCAGAACAAGACTACTTCCGCTCTCCGGGACATGTAATTATATATATATACATATATATATATATATATATATATATATATATATAGGAAGGATGCTCTCATGTGTTGCCGAGTCCTTCCATGACTCTCTAGGTCGACGTCCTGACTGAACCCCTACTGCCCCGTGTCCTCTTATAGGCCTGGCTGAGTGTGTTTTTTCATTCTTGTATTATAATTCC
This sequence comes from Octopus bimaculoides, assembly GCF_046866305.1. Lineage (NCBI taxonomy): Eukaryota > Metazoa > Mollusca > Cephalopoda > Octopoda > Octopodidae > Octopus > Octopus bimaculoides. The sequence continues at coordinate 3,792,476 of NC_142934.1, read as the reverse complement.
ATTCGCATCAAGGGTACTTTATGTCGACTTCGGTACTTGACTGGTACTTTATTTCATGAAGCCACGAAATAAAACTCGGCAAACGTAAAGTGTCGTAACTAAATACAACACATTTTGTTCAGCTCTCTACCGACTCAGCATCTAAATAGGAAACCATTATTCGAATTGGATTCTGTTTTGTCATTGGAGGACTTCGGACGAAAAATTATAAGTACACACAGACACACACACGCACGCCCCTCTCTCTTCCTGATGGCCCATCAAAATGTCATAACGATTTCCCCCACCCTTAATTGCCGGTAAAATGTTGATAACTGAACAGTTCTCTCCTGGATCAACAAACTCTAATAAACAAATGACAAATATATGTAATGGTAGCAAGCGTGACCACCATGGATACATCTCTCCCAGATCTCTTCAGCAGTCTCCTCTATTTCCAATAAATGAAACTTTTTCCTCACAACTATCGACAAGTGATATGGTCAGCAGCATTGGCCTCCAGATACTCGGATCTGACTTTACAACTTCTCAAGACGTTCTGTATTTGATCCTTAGAGTGCATCTTTGGCTCTTCGGCTGAGTATCGTCCATGGTTTCGCTGGTCGTATACTCACTCAGTGGGACAGCTGATAAGGAGATATCTTTTGGTCCGCTCCAGCCACCGAGGCTCTTCACTCTCCGCAGAGTAGAGGCCATCGACAACTTTTCTCCTCTGTTCTCAACTCTGAGCTGTCTTTTCCTCTCTCAGGTCTTGGTGGTTTTGAATTGTCATCAATGATTCTGTAACTTTACTTTTTTTTTCTAGTTAGGGCTGTTGGCCCTACACAACTTTCCCCATTTTACCTCTGTAAAGAGGCGGGCCATATTAGTCAGGCTTCCATCGTTCGATCTGTCCAGCGCGAGAGGACCAACGAGAATCTTGCGCTCCGCTGGTATAGCTCTTAAGGTCATTGAAACAGACAAGCCATCATACCGCAACAATAATTGCACCTTGCAGTGGAACCACCGCGGTTGGAGTTGAATAATTATGAGCAAAATAATTTGGGGGTTAGGTTTTGCAATGATTTCAGTTTGTGGTATACGCTAACCCCAAGTAATTCCTTGGATAGCAGGAGGCAACTCATCAGATAGCGCACCAACGACCTAAGTGACGACTATAGGCTGCCTAGGTTTCACGGCTATAAAGAAGAATAGTTATGCATCAGAACCAGATGTGTGGTGTTTGTTATTTCCAAGTATTCGACATTGCCCAAAAAGAGCTCTTACAGGGGTGTCTCCAGTAAATTTGTTAAGATCTCCCACAAGCTCTATGCTGGTATAGCAACGCTGGTGGCCATCGGAAGATGAGTCCGACCGTAGCGTAGCTAAAGTGTGTGCCGTTCAGGGCATCTCTTTGAGTTTTCCACTCTGCTCCCGACCACCTATACAGGACTATACAGCAGACCCGAAAGTATTGCACCCGTAAAATCGTCACCTACAGTGGGGACAGCTATCCTCAACACCTAGCTATTCTATCGGAGTTCGAGCCCTTCTTTGTGCGCACAAGAATGAAACAACAGTGTGTGGTAGCATAAATACTCTTTAACATATTCCACTTGTGTTATCAGGATTCCTAACAAGATAAAGGACGGCAACAGTATTAGAGTGAACGTCGGATAAAACATCGAGCGCTTTATCATCAGGCGGTTCCATGCAATTATAGAACTCTGAAAAGAGCGAGTCCCGGAGCTGCAGTATACAGAAAGACGGCTGCGCTCTCGTGACCCATACTCACGAATATCTTCAGACTGTCCTTATTGTAACAGCTGGCGTGTACAACATGACGAGGCGGACTGTTAACCTTATCAAATTGGAAGTGAGCTACTAACGGGCCAGTGTCGTGCCTACTCTACCTGCTTTCACTGTTGGCAAACAACAGCTGTCGGTCGCGCATTCAAAAAATATCTGAGAAACTCTCTCTCGTAGAGAGAAAGGTTAACAAATAACCTATTATACTCGTGAGATGGGTGATCAGCTGACTTCTGGAATAACGATCGCTACTTCATGTAGAAGGAAAAAAGCAAGGAATTGGATTACTGTTTTCTTCTGTGAAAGAATTTTTTTTGTACAAAACATTTAATTTCATACATTTTTGCTCTCCGATTATTTTATTAATTAAAATACATTGGACGTCGATAATTAAAGAGTGCCTATTATTATATCGTATGGCCTAGTGATTATTGTGTTGCACTCATGATCACGAAATCGTGGTTTCAATTCCTAGGCCAGGTGGTACGTTGTGTTCTTGAGCAAAGCACTTCATCTCACGTTGCTCTGTGATTGCTTCGGCATCTGATGTGCGGCACACCGTGTGCCTGTTCTGGCAAGGTCGATTTGATGGAGAGAATGAGCCAACGTACGGCACATACGCTTGATCACTATAAACAAATCATTTGTGCAGATCGTTCGGCAAAAGCTGAACATTTATACGCCATCCATCATTTATATTGCTACTCTATCACTTAAAATAGATTGTCTTTCTCTTATTAACGATTTTCCGTGAGGAGAATGTCATACCAAAAGTAACTCGAACACTGAGTGTATTTACAAAATCGAACTTCGATCGCGTCGGAAACTTTTTGAATCTTGTAAATTGAAGAGTTTCATGTTTCAAAATAATTTTGCGGTTTACCTTTTATTACTTTTTTTTACTTCCTGTTGAAGTTTATACAAAGACGAAGCTAAAATAGCCCAGAGTACTTTTATATATTTCTCGTGAAAAATAATATATTTAATCTCTATTTAATGAATCAAAATTTCTACCGTTATTACGTGAAGTTATTTGATATAGGCGCTGTCTATGTTTGTATATTATATACAGATATGTGTATGTGTACAAACACATATACGTACACATAGATATACACACATACACGCATGCATACGTACATATACATACGTGCATACAGAAAATGAGAGAGAGGGGTGCAGGAATGGTTGTGTGGTAAGGAGTTTACTTCCCGACCACATCGGCCCAGGTTCAGTCCCACTGCGTGACACCTTGAGCAAGGGGCTTCTAAAGCTTCGGGCCGACTATAGCCGTGTGGTTGATGGAAATCATGAGGAAGTTGTATACGTGTGTGTGTGTGTGTGTGTGTATGTTATCCCCTACCACCGGTTGACAACTGATGTTGGCTTGTCTATGTCCCTGTAAATGAGCGGTTCGGCAAAAAATATCGATTCGTTCGACTAAAAACCCATCAAAGCAATGCCTCAGCGTGGTTACAATCCATTACTGAAACAAGTAAAAGAGTATGTTAAAAAGACTATATATTACAAACAAGAAGTAACATTCACTGAAAAGGCATTGGATCCACGAGTCGGTTCAAAATCTTTTATTAGACAAAACCACAGAGATTGAGACTTTGATGTTTTGACAAAAACAGCTTATCAGGTTTTTCTTTAACCCATAAAGCGCTGGGATTTTCACTTACATAGCATGGACTGCTGAGCACATTTTATGAAAATGAGACTACCATGCACACATGAAAAACAAAGAAATAGTTAAAATATCGTTTTAGCATATAATGGTGGCAAGTTTTACATCATCTGAAAAGTCATTAGCTGAACTATTAGTCCTCTTGCATTCTGGCGGGTATCGGAGCGTTTGAGAGACATTAGACCCCAACAAACGTCCATAAATTAAATGCATCTATCTGGGCCACGATCGTGGCCTGTCGACCAGTGCCTGACGGCCACGATCGTGGCCTATTGTGCTTTGTGTGTTAATATAAAACATCTCAGCTGAGACACGATCGTCTCTCAAGTTTTGAACAAACAATAATCATTTCTCATTTTTGCACAATTTTAGTGAGAAAGAGATAAGCCGGTCACATCGACCTTATTTCTCGACTGGTACTTATTCTATCGATCCCAAAAAGATGAAAGGCAAAATTTACTCTGGCGGCATCTAAACTAAGAACGTAAAGAGTCGGAAGAAATGCTGCTAAGCATTTTGTTCGATGCACTGATGAATAATAATTGTACAACTGTGCCAACAGTTGTTTTCATTGTAAACGTTATATCTCATCGTGCAGTGGTTTGTAATAGATAACTACTGTTATTTTAACTTCACCGATGTATTTTGAGTCTAACAATTTAGACCATATGTTTGTGGCTGTTTGAAAGTGAATTAGAGAAGATTCTCAATGGTTTATCAGAACATCATCTAATTATCTGCTTTTCGTTTTTGCTTTTATTCTTTGCGCCTATCCTTTATCAGTTTCTCTAGATTTTCTTTTTAGAATTAAAAATCTGTTTATCATCCTGTTTATCTAATGTCTCTCTTTACTTTCTATGTACACGCATTAAAATCTTTTCAAAACAAAAAATACCAGTGAAAGCGCATGGCCTGAACTAAACACTAACCTCTCCAAAACAGTGTACTCTTTAAATGCCTTCCATACTCAATGAACCTTACAATCTCATCCATTCACTTAAAAAACTCCCAAGTTTTTAAGACTTGGAAACTTTGCATTATTTGTGGTTCCCTCCCCAGCAATAAATAAAGAACAAAATGCCAAACTAAAATCAATCATTTATTGCCTGAGCCTGTGTGAAAAACAAAATAGGAATTTTGGAAGAAGTATCTCTAAAACTAGTTTTTAAACGTTGAATGGCTATGGGGATCCACCAGAATAAAATAGTAATCAAAGGGGTTCATAGATAAAGAAAATGGTTGAGAACCCCTGATTTGAGCCATACAACACTGAGAAGACCGTCATAAGGTACAGACCTTATTATGGCCTCAATAACCCTGAGAGCTCATGGCAGGGCGTCCCATACTGGACAAGCCAAAAGAAAGACGACAGACTAATAAGGACCGTCTCTTTGCATAGTGCCGATAACCCTACCTAGAAAAAAAAAAGCAACGTTATAAAATCATCCATGACAATTCAAAACTAACAAGGCTTGGGAAAGAAAGGGCTTCCTTTGAGGAGACATGTGTAGGATACTGAGGCGAAGCTGAAAAGGTGGGATACAACTGAAGAGACGCAGAAGGGACGGCCCAGAGTCGAAAACAATGGAGAAAAGCCATCGATTCGATGGCTAATGCTCCAAAGGAAGCGAAGGACATCAAGAAAAAACAGTGGAAAGAGTTAGAAGGAAAAAAGAAAACATTGCTTTTTCAAAATGTATCAACGATGCACAATTAAGATATTCCTTACATTTATCTTTTAGGTCAAATAGCCTTTGATGAAGAATTCTGGAAAAACCTTCAACACTGCACCCAAAAGTTACTCAAAGTCGCGAACAGTTCTAACACTTTACAATACACGATTATATCTAACAGCAGAGCACTGTTCTCATATCAAGAACGTTGTGTCTTTTGGTGGATAATTTTTTTCTTTTATATTGATAATATACTAGACTGGTGCCTCGACTGAACTCACTAACACTTGCTCATTTAAACTTAAACCAACTCAATGCTCATTTGTCTCTTATCTTATCGCCATACTTAACGCATCAATGCCTCTTCGTCTATCTGCAGTCCTCTATTAATGACTTTCCTGGTATCTGAGCTAGGTAGCAATCAGCCCCTTTTGCTATCATTCCTAGGGCACCAATGACAACAGGTATTGTTTTAGTCTCGAGGTTCCATATTTTTCCAATTTCTGTTCCAAAATCTATATTCTTGCTCAATTATTATTATTATTAATAATATTATTATTATTATTATTATTATTATTATTATTGTTCAGTAGTTTTATTTCTATAACGTGCTTTCACTTCACTACCGAGCGCAGCTCTGTGTGCCTTGGGTATGTGCTGTGGTTTGCTGTGGTGCTCTTATGGTTACTGTATTGAAAGTGTTTTGCGTAGGATGTGTGCAGTGCCCAGTATTATTATTATTATTATTATTATTATTATTATTATTATTATTATTATTATTATTTTCGAACATCAGTTCGCTGTTGTCTATGCAGAGGATTCGTTCGAGGAACCCATAGCACACTGGTGTACACAAGCGAGGGCATGGTCCTAAATATAAGATACATATTCATAATCTATTTTAAGTGAAAGAGCAACAAACGGTAACCAAAAAGTTCTTTAGAACAGTACATTTTCGTCGCGGTATAAAATCTCGATAATTTAATCCAACTAAACCAGGACTATTAAGGAATACATTTACCTCTTAAATATACAAAAGTCTATGCGTTCTTTTGTAACCTTCTAAAACTAGAAAAGCGTTGTAGTTTGCTTGAAGCATTGTAGGATAGAAATAGAATAATAGGCGAAAAGGGGATTGAAGAAAGTTTCTAACTATGCAAACCTTATCAACTTTCTTCTCTGCATTGTCAAGCTTTCCTCATTTCCCCTTTCGTTTATTTTTCTACTCTAGAGATTCTCAACTGGGGTCTCTATAGCCCTTGGGGTTCCATATAAGATTTTGTTGTTAAAATTTATCTGCAATAAATCAGTTATACTTCTACGATTCACAAAATATTTTCACATTTTTTTCATACAATTCCTAAATACATACACATATTATCACACGTCACATATACACCTACAAAACGTCATTTGAAATTTTGAGCAAAATTATACGCTGTGTGTGTGAGTATGTGTGTGCGCGCTCGCTCAACTTTTTGGGTTTTTTAATATTATATTTTGATATAATCGCAATCTACATCTGAAAGGTGTTGGTAGAAAATTTCATGAAAAAAAAATTTCTTTTTCTGAAACTTCTGTGGAAACTAAGTCGGGTGGGGGCGTCCTTGTGCAGGTCTACCAAAACTGTTTCAAATGCCAATTGGTAAAATTTGTTTCTTTTGCTAAACCAAAACCGCGTAATCTCTGAGATTAACGGATATGTTTTCCTTATTTTTTATCGTTTACTTGTTTCAGTCTGCGGTCATGCTGGGGCACCGCCTTGTAAAATTTTTAGTCGTTATTTTCTTTAAGCCTATTTTCTAAAAGATTTTATCGGAGTCTTTTACCGAACCGCTAATTTACAGGAACGTAAACACACCAACACCAGTTGTCAAGCGACGGTCTCTCACTCACTCGCAAAGCTTTGGTCGGCTCGAGGCTATAGTACAAGACACTCGCCAAACGTGCCACGCGCAGTAGAACTGAACCAAGAATATATATACATATAGTTTTAAAAGGATACTTACTCAGTTAAAGATTATAAGAATCCGAAAAGAAATAAATATCTTAGAATACGCAATAATTCAGTTTTGCATATTATCGTCATAATACCAAAGTCGTCAGCACCGATGGGTCTTAAAATCAAAATAAACACAATTTTTCAGCCACTTAAAAGTTGACTTGTTGTTATGAAAACGACTTCTAGTGTGTAAAATGAGAAGGTAAAGTGCTACTTGACCATTTTTAGGGCATGACATATTTTTGAAGTCATTTTGTCGTTTGTCAACGTTAAGAATAAACTTTCTATTCAAAACTTACATAAACATAACATTTCTTCGACGGGCTTCAGCTTCCAGGAAGAATTACTTCTGCTATCCTTTTAGATTCTGTTACTTATTCTTGTCTCGCTTTCACTTTGCAGCATCTGTTCTTAAGATTAGATTCTTTACACTGATTGGCTAAAAAGTTTTAGCGTGGCTTCTGACTGCAACACTCTTTTCCTTCCCCTACCTCACTGAACTACTGTCCATTTCTATTGTATAAGGAAAATCGCAAAGAAAAATGGAGTTACTAAAGATTCCTTAGAAATTAGCAATAACAAATATGATTCTTTATGATAGTCCTTGAATTTACCATTTTAAAATCTCAAGATTTAATACTTTTCTTGAGAGAACTATCAATACATTTGAAAGAACGAATGATACATTAAAAGTTGGCTAAGTTAGCCGTTCGATTTGCTTTTAATAACATTCGTCATTTTTTCTCATCCACTAACTTTTATTGTGCCGAAGTAATGACGTCTTTGGCAGCACTAGAAACAAATGCATCTCCCTTCCGACCAGCACAGCTTTTCACGGTGTATATCACGGATTCTAGCCAAGGGGTTCCACAAAATGGACAGTCGTTGTATAGTGATACATGGGCAACAAACTCACTCTCAACACAATCTGTTACCTCTAGTTCTTTTCTTAACACAAATATTGGACAGAGTCTTGAACCATGGGATAATACCATACAGGTCTTAAGCTCCAGAGGCCGCAGTCTTAATGTTTTCAATGAAATGTGGTCAAATGGATCTACGATTACTAATCCATCTCTAACCAATATCACACAAGTAAGTCCTTTCTCTTAAACAAAAACAAAAACAAAATAAGAAAGAAAAAAGGGTCAAGTATTATTTTCTAAAAAAGTTGCTGAATTTCTTTCTCTTGTTTTTCTCATCCAAACAATTTCTTTGATTATTTTGATCAAAACTTATTGTGTATATGTTTGTAACTTTTTGCTACTCAATGCAAGTAATCGAAACGACATTAAATATATAATTAAACAGCTAATTAGTGCGTAATTCCTTTACAATCAAAAGCCATTTCCAAAGTATTCCAAAGTCAAATATCTAAATATCTGTAAAAAATGGCGTAAAACATTCCATGTTTATTTATTCTGCTATACCATTATTAGACTTTTTAGTTTTACACATTACCGTAAACTGATTTTAATATGAGCAAATTGTTTGGGTTTAGAATCAAAGAAATCTTTGAATTTCTTAGTTCCTTCATATTCTTGCCTGCTCACACTCTTTGATTTTAAATTTAATTTACAAACGATTTTTCATTATACCTGCAAAGTTATGTAAGCAATCATTATTAATATAAGAAATTATAATAGTCTGCCAAGTTGTGAAACTAAGACGAGAATCTTTACACCGTATAGCAGCCTCGATTCTAAGAAATTCTATGTTTAAGTAATTATATAAATACATACAAATATTAGAGTGCCAGGAACTTTTGTTTAAGTATAGCTATGTGTGTTTATAATAGTATTTAAGTAAACATTTTCTTTTAAAATGATTCGAAAAGGACACAGCCAATACGTAACAAAGTAAAACACACATACACAAGTATATATGAATGTATATTTGTATGTGTCTATGTATACATAGAGAATAGGTTTTATTTCCTAATGCTTTACACCCAACTCACATCCAACAGATACATATCGTCTGACATATTTACATACTTAAATTTTCTCATTAGAAAACGACACACCTGTGTCATTTACCTATCTTGATGGGGTGCCACCTCTGTCTTTGATCTTGTATCGTTCTAAAATCATGATTGGAATCGGCCTTTCTTTATTTGATATTTACGTTTTGACGTCCCATTTTTGAAGGATGTTTATTATTTCAATTCATTCTCACTTTAGGCAAAGTTGTTTAACCCCAGTCGTTTAACCCCAAGGACACTAGCGTAGCTAGGTGGAGGGCGGTCCGTCCCTGACAGCACTTGTAAAGAGGCACCACTTTTGGGTCTGCTGTAGGCAATATGTGTTTTTTGTGGGGTCCGGGGGCGGCACACACTCTAGCTACGCTTGTGCCCAAGGGATCCAGAAGTTTCGGTTGTGATCCTTGATACCTAGGACCACGTTATACAGTGTGTCTTCTTTTTGCTTGAAGCTAGTTAGTAGGATGTGATTTGAGGGCAATTTGGCTGCGACTTCTAACGGCCGCCTACAGGTTCTCTCGTCTTTTAAGACATTTAAGAAGGTCTTTATTGTCGTTCAATCACAAATTAACTCTGATCGAGCTGACCTACGAACAAAGACGTTCCTACCATGGCCTCTCATAGCTAGAACTCTATCATTCAATGTGTCCTTCCCGTTTTAAATTAGTAGGGTCTGATTTGAGGAAGATTGGACTTATTTCTTGCAGGTTGAGCGATCACGTAGAGCTGGAGTTTGCAAACCGGGGCACGTGTACACAAGAGAAATTATAGAGATCGGTGAGGTTCATAAAAGCCTCGGAATTTTAAAGTTGTCCCAGACAACTTTTTCAAAGGTGCTTCGCAGATTTAGTAAAATAGCATTTATATAAAAAGAAACCGTTTGTTTCGAAGCCATGACTCCAAATATAACAATTCTTTCGAGCTTTGGCACAAAGCCATCAATTTAAAGGGGTGAGTAACAGTTGATTACATCGAGTTGTTTTATCGACCCCGGAAAGATGAAAAGCGAAGGATTTCAAGTCAGAACGTAAAGAGCCGGAAGAAATGCTCCTCTGCATTTTGTCCGGCGTGTTAACGAGTCTGCCAGCTAGTCGCCTTCATTCTGAACACACGTTTCAAATTATGGCACAGGGTTAGTAATTTAATAGTAGAGTGGGGGGTGATGAGTAGATTACGTTGACCCAAGAACATGACTGGTACTCGATCAACCTTAGGGGGACGAAAAGCAAAGTTAACCTCGGCGGAAATTGAACTTAATCAGAAGAACCGGAAGGAGCGCAGCTCACCGCGTTGACCCCCAAATATAATAATAACGTGGCTGTGTGATGAGAAGCTTGCTTCCCAACCATACGGTTCCGGGTTCAGTCCCACTGCGTGAAACCTTGAGTAAGTGCCTTCTACTATAGCCTCGGACAAACCAAAGCCTTGAGTGGATCTGGTAGACGGAAACTGAAAGAAGCCCGTCGTATATATCATATATATATGTGTGTGTGTGTGTGTGTGTGTGTGTGTGTGTGTGTGTGTGTGTGTGTGTCTTCGTGTCTGTTTGTCTCACCACCATCGCTTGACAACCGATGCTGGTGTGTTTACGTCTCCGTAACTTGGCGGTTCGGCAAAAGATACCGATGGAATAAGTACCAGGCCTACAAAGAATAAGTCCTGGGGTCGATTTCCTCGACAATTCAAGAACAACACCGACCTTTCCGGACCTCTAATAATCTGATCCAGTTTACACTAATGTAGAGGTACCTGTATATAATTATTCAAATAAACTGAATATTTATTTAATTTAGAGTGGGTTGACTATGGTGAACGTCTTTGATTCGGAAAAGTCAGTAATCCGTAAAATATTTGGAATCAAACGTTCCAAAAAAAAAATGATGTTGTACCTGTATGTTTATCTCAAGGGACACACCAACACTGCTTGAAAAAATAAATGGGTACGCTGGAAGAAATATGTTCAAGAACCCTTCACGGTCTTTTATTGACTTGTCTGAAGGGGTTGTTTAGATCGACATCTACTCAAATGGTCTTTTACTGTTATTCTATTCCCTTCCAGGGGGCTTTGTAGGAATATTGAATCCACTGGAAGGTTTAATGGCAAAATAAAATTCCAGGTTGATTTGAACTCAGAATGTTGAAGGCTACAACTAAAGGCTGCAGACATTTTAGCCCATGGTCTAACGATCCTATCAATCGATAGCTTATGATCGAACAAACCTATAAACGAAAATGTTCCATTGGTGACCATCCTGTCTTTTTCTGGATAATGATAACAGTGACCATGTAATGTCATTTTTTTAAAGACAAAGTCTGGTACTTACTCTACCTAGCGTTCTTTTATGTCGAACCACGAAGTCACAGGGACGTAAACACCTGTTGTTCAAGCGGTGGAGGGATACAAACATATTCACATATGCATATCTACATTTGTGTGTGTATACCGTTTTTTTTAGAAACTGGTGAAGGACAGTTTATAGGGTTACCCTGGGTTTCTCCCTCAATATTTTAAAGACACCATGGGCCAACAGGTCTTAGGGTCTGAAGATACGCCATAAAGTCTCTTAGGTCAAGTCTCCTCCACTATAGCCCTGGGGTCGACCAAAGCCCTTGTGAGTGGATTTGGTAAACGAAAACTGAAAGAAGCCTGTCGTGTATGTATCTTTGATCTCTACCGCTTGACAATCGGTGTTGGTGTGTTTACGTCCGCGTAACATAACAAACAGACAGAATAAGTACTAGGCTTAAAAAACAAAAAGGACTAGGGTCGATTCTTTCGACTAAAAATTCTTCAAGGAGGTGCCCCAGCATGGCCGCAGTTTAACGACTGAAACAAGTAAAAGATAACAGATAAAGGTAAAGCTGACTTCGGTCGGATTCGAACCAACGAAGGAGCTTTATTCAGAATGGCTACTCAGCATGCTAGAAGTAGCAGCCAAATCTTCTAGTTACACCCTAATGTATAAAACAGGACACAATGGATAAAGTGATCCCAGACGCACCGTATTTTTATCTTTTATTGGTTTCAGTCATTTGACCGCAGCCATGCTGGAGCACCACCTTTAAAGGTTTAATCGAACAAGTCCACCCCAGTACCTATCTTAAACATATTAATATATGTTTTACCGAACCGCAAAATTGAAGAGACGTAAACAAATTAACATCGGCTGTCAAATGGTGGTGGAGGGCAAACACACACACACACAGGACGAGTTTCCATACAGTTTTCGTTTACCAAATTCACTCACAAGGCATTGGTCAGCCCGGGACTGTAGATGAAGAGACTTGTCCAAGGTCCCTACTATCAATTCAAGATGCCTTTTATACTTTTTCTCAGCTGGAGAGCTACATAGATGGTCTTGCTTCTATGTTCTTGTCGGTGCAGCACAGAGTTTCGTCTTCCTCTGGTTGGAACAAAGAGGCATTATTGATGCTACATCGTAGACAAAGACCCCACGGAATGGCTTTATAGTTATACCAAGTTAAAGCAAAATTCTTTCAAACCTGAAGAGAAAGTAAACATAGTTTTGTTGAATCGACAGGTACAAGAACTAATGGGTAGAGCATCGTCATCATTTCCATGAGCATCATCATCATCATTGACATCAACAACATCATCATTTTAACGACCACTTTTCCAGGCTTTTTTCTTTTGGAGCAGTGAGACTTAAATCATTGTCCTCTTTAAACACTATTTCCTGGTCATTTGGGTGTGCTTAATATTCAGAATAGGTACCTACTTACAGGGTCTGTTTAAGTAGGTGCCTACGCTGAATTTTTTTTTAAAATTCCTACCACCAACCGATGAAATTTTAACTCTTCATATCTCAATTTATATTTAGCCGGAGTCCGTTCGTTTTGATAATTAACCAGCATACTCAATTACGGGCAATTATCCAAGATTCCACGCAGTGGGTGACTCTTGGACGTTGTGAACGAGAAACATTTCTTCATCATTTAGCCATACTTCGTCTCTATTTCTTCTCTACAGAGGCGCAGGCATGGCTGTGTGGTTAAGCAGCTTGCTTTCCAACCACATGGTAGCGGGTTCAGTCTGACTGCGCGGCACCTTGGACTTCTGTCTTCTACTCTAGCCTCGAGCCGACTCTATGGCTTGTGAGTGGATTTGGTCGACAGAAATTGCGTAGAAGATCGTTGTGTATCTTTGTGTCTGTGTTTGTTCCCACCAACCGATGTTGGTTCGTTTACATCAACGTAAATAGCGGTTTGGCAAAGAGACCGATAGAATAATTATTTTAATTGTTTCAGTGATTTGACTGAAGCCATGCTGGAGCACCGCCTTTAGTCGAACAAATCGACCCTGGGACTTATTTTTTGTAAGCCTAGTACTTAGTTTATCGATCTCTTTTGCCAAACCGCTAAATTACGGGGACGTAAACACACCAACATCGGTTGTCAAGCGATGGTGAGGGCAAACACAGACACACAAATGCATACACATACAATAAGTCCCAGTTTTCCAAATATAAGTAGTATAGTCGATTTGTTCGACTAAAAAATTGGTGCCCCAGTCCCAACGACTGAAACGAACGGAAAGAGTTCAAACATTTGTCAGCACTTTATAGAAATTCTCTTGGAGCATATCTCTGCTTCCACACCATTCTTGTGACTTATCTTCGCTTATCCGAAACGAAAACTGATAAAAAATGTGCGTTAGTTTGTGGCAACCGATGAGGTAAGGTGAATTGACCAGCCCCTCCCCTCAAAACTTCAGGTCTGTTGTAGAAGAAAGGAACTTTTTCTCTTTCTCGTTTACTACAAATAAAACTATTTCGCAAATATTCGTTTGCAATTTGTAAAGATGAATTATGTCGCGTGTTACTTTGGAGAGAACGAGAGCGAGTGTAATTTGGAGTTAGTCCGGCACCTTGGAAGAAACTCGGCAGAGAATTAACGGCAGAATACTCACTAGTTTTGCAATTTTAGTTTTCGCTTCGCAAAATGTCACAATTTTGCCTAGAACTGTGGAGGACCTGTCAGATATAGGCCTGGCCTGGAGGCACACTGACAAGGCTTGTGGCCATGCCGGAGGAAGACCTTTCGTTGCCCAATAATCAATGGGGAGAAAAAGGAACTAAGACACACTAACTGAATTTGTGTCACAAAAAGTGATGGCCTATAAAATTGCTATTCACTCTTCGGGTATCGCCATCCGTAACACAAAGGAGAGAAAAGAAATAGAGAGTAGTTTGAATGGCCGCTATCAGTTTGTGCTGGTGGCCATCGAAACCTCAGGTGTTGTCGGCTCCCTCACTGCCCTGCTGCTGCAGCGAGTGTCACTGGCTATTCTCTGTAGCAACGCCTTTGCAGGCGCTATTAAACATGCCCAATTTGGTCTGGGGTGCATAACCCATTACTCTCTCTCCACCATTCTCTGCTGCTTAATTCCTCACCTTTTTTTTCTTTGTTTTCTTGGTGAGGAAGTTATGGGGCCGACGAGAGGGGGGGGTGTCCCGATAATCTGATCTTTTATACTTTTAAAGTGTTTTTTTTCTTTCTTTTCAAATTGTTTTTAAAATATGTCTTTTAAACACTCCTTGGATGGTTACATCAACTAATTCGCTCTAAAGAAGTATTCTGACAAAATACGGGAACAGAAGAGATTGTCAACTGATCATGACTTTCTTTACATTATTTACATTTGACGGATATTTGCCCTCATCTTGTTTGTTGTTAACAACAAACGAGGACAAATATCCATCAAATGTAAATAATGTACGTAATTCCTCATCTCTTAAATATAGAACTGCATGGCTTTCTTGTTATTTACTGATATATACATCAAGAACAGAGATTATACAATGAGATTAAATACCGACACATTAACGTCAAAGATGTCCTCTCCGTCTCTCTCTCTCATTTTGCTTAAATTTACTTCTCATTTTCACTCTGAACGTTTTACCTTTTCCTTCCCTCCTTCCCTTTCTCTCACAGGTTTCATTTACCTTTACCTCTCTTCCACCCCCACGACTTTTGTTTCCTCATAGCTTTCCGAAAAACGCATATTCTTTAATGAAATTTTACGAAGATGCATTTGATTAGGATTATATCGGGATTTGTGGTGAAAAAAGAAATTCAGTGTATGGGGAGAGGAATTGCAGATAAACAACTTACTTCGATTTTTTTTTCGCCTTAACTTTCTAAAAAAAAATTTTATTTTCAAATAAAATTTTCTGCAAATTCATTTCAGATAGTGTGTATAACGATTATGTCTAAGTTTAATGTGGAAATAAAATGGGATTGGGTCGATGATTCACACACCTTGACTTTATTTTCTTCCTGTATTTTGATGAAGACGGTGAATAATCCAATACCATCCACCAATTTTTCTTTTCACATCAAATCCTATTTAATCGTAGTCTACAGCAACAGAAACCTATTTCTCGAGAATTTTATGCAAAAAAGTATCTATTTTCCAAAAAGTTATAAGGAAACCAAGTGGGATGGTGGAATACATCTGTAGAAATGCCAGATGGAGTTACAACTCCTCTTGTACAATCAACTATTTGGAAGTTGACTCATACCAACTCCAAACATGCCTAGTGTTTCCATTAGTTAGCAGGACACATTATGCAACATGTACGTCTTAAACCACAATATGCAACATGTACGTCTTCAAATGGAACTGGATAAGAACAGCAAGTATTTACAGACTATAAACGTATGATTTAGGTTACATTAATTTAGCCAAGTTGTTTATTATCGCATTTTCACCAGGAAGTATACACTTCAGCATTTTTCTATTTTGTCCCATTTAAGAGGAAGGCATCTGAATTTTCAGACTGCCATTCAGAGACAATCGCAGTTGTATCAAATGAGATCTGTATCCATCTTTTGATCTCTGAGTATCGACGGACATAGATTAGTCTGCAGTTCACATGCATTAACTAAACACTCGCATTAATCTCGTCTTCCTCCACAAAGGAAACGAACGTTAAACATCTAAGGAAATATATCTACATTTTGACTGTTTATTTATGAATAAACGCAAACAAACATCTTAAGAAGGCTTCGGCACAGACATGGCCGTATGGTTAAGAAGCTTGCTTTGCAACTACGTGGTTTCGGGTTTAGTTACACTGTGTGGCACCTTTGGCAAGTATTTTGTACTATAGCCTTGGGCTAACGAATCAATCCTATACTAGAAGTATACACACACACACATTTATAAAACATTATAAAGCTATGTTTTTTTTCCATGAAAAATTGTACAAACAACGAAAGAGAAACTGTAATTAATGAAAAGTATTTCTTTTCTTGCCAGGGTCATTTCCAGCAACTGAAAACTGCCAAGAAAGGAACACCACCTGGCATAGCTGTCTACTCCAAAAAGGTCGAACATTCGAGTCTTCAGATAAATTTGTAATCAAAAGAACTTTATGAGAGTAGACCTGGCTGTGTGTTTAAGAAGCTTGCTTTGCAACTGTGTGGTTCTGGGTTCAGTCCCATGGCAAGGCACCTTGGGAAAGTGTCTTCTACTATAGCCCTTGGTCGATCAATGCCTTGTGAATGGATTTGGTAGATGGAAACTGCGTGGAAGCTTGATATGTATGTGTGTGTGCTTGCCTTTGTGGTTGGGTTTGTCTTGTCAGCATTGCTTGACAAATGGTGTTGGTTTGTTTACACCACTGTAATTTTAGGGGGCCAATAAAGCAGACCAATAGAATAAATATGAGACTTTTAAAAAAAGAAATTAGTACTGAGGTCAACCCAGTGTTCCAGTAGGGCCGTTGTCCAATGACTCGAACATGTAAACAATAAAGAGATGATAATGGAAAGGTTATAGTGAGACAGATACAGGTGTCTTTCTCTAGAGGAAGTACAAAGTTACCTGGTCAGAGTGAGAGAGATCAGGAATGAAGAAAGAAATAGGTTTGCTACTGCAAAAGAAATACACGGTTACCCAACCTGAGGGAAGTGTAGAAGGGGAGAGAGAGTGGGAGACAGCAGGATAGAGATGATGGCAAAATACCAGGCATACTGATAAGGGACAGTGGTCAGAATATAAATGGGATGATTGAGTAAAGGAAGAGAGAGTTATAGATGGTGAGTGCTTTTGACAACTGCCCATATTACCAATATCTTCAGTGCTAGAAAGAGGCGTTTTCAAAAGGTTAATCTTGCTTTGTAACAAAGAAAAGTGTTGCTTTCTCTTTTATTGTTTATATTTAAGTTTCTGCTAATGTCTTGTCTCTTTCTTCACCAGGCATCATTTCAATCGAATTCCCTTACGCCACTAACTTCAACATCATTTGATAATGTCCATGAACTAAGAAACCAATTCAGCGAATTAACTATTATCGACCGACAGACAAGCAAACGTCCACCAAGTCACTACCTTTGTCATTTATGTTTTAGAAAAGGGCATTATATCAAGGACTGCCCTCAGGTAAGTATCAAACTAATTCTACATACTTCTTGTCTTATTTTGGCACAAGGCCAACAATTTTAAGGGGAAGCATTCCACAAAACCATAAGCCCAGTACATGGTTTGTACAGGGTTCAATAAAAAAAATCCATGGTGACACTGGTGAGATTTGAACTCAGAACATAAAGAGCCAGAATAGACACCAAAAGGCAGTTTTTCTAACAATTCTGCCAGTTCACCACCTTGTGGTGTTTGCTCTGGCTGTTGATGTTCTGAGTTCAAATCCTACTGAGGTCAAC
Organism: Octopus bimaculoides; assembly: GCF_046866305.1. NCBI lineage: Eukaryota > Metazoa > Mollusca > Cephalopoda > Octopoda > Octopodidae > Octopus > Octopus bimaculoides. The sequence goes on along the minus strand of NC_142934.1, from coordinate 3,774,654 downwards.
TTTGCCTTTCGTTCTTTTAGGGGTCCATAAAATAAAGCCCCAGTCAAGAGCTGGTAGCAATCTAATTGACTAACACCCTCCCACTAAAACTGCTGACCTTCTGCCAAAATCTGAAGAACTTGTTGTTAAGGTGGTGAGTTTAGCAGAATCTTTAGCAGGGTGGGCCAAATGCTTTGCAGCATTTTGCATGTCTTTATGATCTGAGTTCAAATTCCACCAAAGTTGACTTTGTCTTTCCTTCTTTTGGAGGTCAATGAAATAAGTACCAGTTGAATGCTGGGGGTCAATGTAATCAATTTGTCCCCTCTCCCCAAATTCCAGGACTTGTGCTTATAGCAGAAAAGATTATTGTTGTTGTTGTTGTAGATATTATTATTATTATCTATTATTTCAAACTAGCAGAGACACCTGGCGTTGCTCAGGATTAAAATGACATAGTTTTTTTATTGTTTTACTTCGTTTCAGTCATGTGACTGCAGCCATGCTGGAGCACCACCTTTAGTCGAACAAATCGATCCCAGGATTTATTTTTTGTAAGCCTAGTACTTATTCTATCGGTCTCTTTTGGGTATGTATGTATGTATATATATGTATGTGTATATATATATATATATATATATATATATGTGTGTATATATACATATGTACGTATGTATATATATATATATATATATATATATATATATATATATATATATATATATATATATATGTACTCTTTTGGGTGTTGAAACAGCTGCTCAACCACTCAAATGTGGAAGTGATATATCTCATGCAGGCAGCTGACCGGATGGATTCTTAGAACTTTTAGAACAAGAGATTGGGAAACCATGATGGTCCTCTGGAGGACACTTGTCCTAAGCCACTTTGACTATTGCTCCCAGCTATGATCACCAACCAGTGGAAAATTAATTGCAGAACTTGAGGCAATCCAATGAAGCTACACAAATACGATAGCCTCTATGCAGCATATAAGCTACTGGGAAAGACTCAAGAGATTAAGACTCTATTCCTTAGAGCACAGGCATAATATACATCTGAAAGATTATGGAGGGACTTGATCAAAACTTTGGCATTGAGAGTTGCACTAATACTAGAACAGGGCACCACTGCATAGTGCCAAGGACTCCAAATTTGCCATCAAGATATAGGACAAGATACTGCAACAGCCTGGGCTTTAGGGAACTGCAGCTCTACAATATCCTCCCAAAGGACCTGAAAGACCTGCATGGAGTAGAAGTGTTTTCAAAACGAAACTAAACCTCTTATTGTCAAGTATCGCAGATGAACCAATTTCACAGCAGGAAGTGCAGATGAGGACAATGGCATTAAACTCCCTCATGCACCAAATGTCAATTTCTAACAAGAATTAGTGAAGTAGAATTATGTAGCAACACCAAATGGTGGTGCCCCAGCATGGTCACCGCTCATGAGCTGAAACTAGATCAAATCAAATCATATATATATATATATATATATATATATATATATATATATAAAATATATATATATATATATATATATATATATATATATATATATATAATATATATATATATATATATATATACATAGTGAAACTATTTAAAGTGAAACAATATAAAAGTGAAACTATTTACAACTATTATCCTGTTGAAAGTTCCACTTTTTTCTTCAAGTTTTGAGACGTAATGCAGCAGCAGTGCCAATATTGCATTGTTTTAATCCACAAAAATGACAGGTTGACACTCTTACGGTGTGGTAGTATTACCATGTAAAATTTGATTTGATTTCATTGAGCCATTTGAGAATGCATCGGGAACAGACAGGGATACAAAGGATTTTATATAAATATAGATTATCATTGCCATCATTATTAGTTTTTCTTTTGGAAACCTGTAACTAACGCCACTATTGATCAGAAGATGTAGTATAATAGAAATATGGAGAAAGCCTAAGTGGAAAATATTGATTAACTATCAAATATGACCTTCAGAGATTGATCATAGAGCAAGCCTATTATATAAAGACATTGATGATAACTGTAGTCAAGAGAGATATCATCGGATGGAATAGAAATACATACAATAGAGAATATATCATAGAAAGACAGCTACAAGAAATTATATGTATATCATCATCATCATCATCATCGTTTAATGTCTGTTTCCAAGCTGGTATAGGTTGGATGGTTTGACTGGGATCTGGGAAGCCAGGAGGCTGCACCAGGCTCCAATCTGATCTGGCAGTGTTTCTACAGCTGGATGCCTTTCCTAATGCCAACCACTCCGAGAGTGTAGTGGGTGCTTTTTACATGCTTCTGGCACAGGGGCCACAGGGGGCTGGCAACGACCACGAACAGTTGGTGCTTTTTACGCGCCATCAGCATGGAAGCCAATCAAGGCAGCGCTGGTATCAGCCACATTCGGATGGTGCTTTTTACGTGCTACCAGCATGGGGATCACATGGCAATTGTATAAGACCTAAACCCTTTCGTTACCAATCCGGCTGAAACTGCCTCTGGCTCTGAGTACAAATGTCTTGTTTTCATAAGTTTTGAATGAAAATCTTCCACCAAACCTTAGTCACAATTTATGTTCCTAACACTAGCTTAATGATAACTAAGTTATTTTCTAAATTCTTTGTTATATTTAAAATTAATTGAAAGAAACACAGAGCATATCTACAGAAATACGGTAACAAAAGGGTTAAAAATCAAGTAAAATCTTACTTTATTTCAGGCCCGGCCAAAAGGTGAAGGACTGACTCCATATCAAGGAAAGAAAAGATGTTTCGGTGAATATAAATGCCCAAAGTGCAAACGCAAATGGATGAGTGGCAACAGTTGGGCCAACATGGGTCAAGAATGCATCAAATGTCACATTAATGTTTATCCATTCAAACAGGTAAAAGAAAAAAAAAAAAATCTTCAGATTGTATTGATTAAATATTTTGTTTTTTACTGGCTTCAGTTATTGGATTGTGGCCATGCTGGGGCACTTCATTGAAGGGTTTTTGTCAAACAAATCAAACCCAGTATTTATTTTTAAGACTGATACTTATAGTCTATCGATTTCATTTTGCTGAACTGCTAAGTTATGGGGTTGTAAACAAACCAACACCAGTTGTCAAGCAGTGGTGGTAGTGGGACACACACACACACACACACACACACACACACACACACACATACGTATGTGTATATGTATGAAAGGCTTCCGCACAGTTTCCGTTTCCTTGATTTACTTACAAGACATTGGTTGGCCCAAAGTGCCATGCAGTGGAACTGAACTCAAAACCATGTGGCCACAAAGTGTGCTTCTTAACCACACAGCCATGTCAGCCTCTCTTTATCTCTCAATGATGAAGTCCAGTTAGTTCCAACAGAATAGTTCCTTCTGCAATTAATGGTAGTACAATAGTTTGGAAATTTATAAAGTTGTGTTTAATTCTTCTGACATGGAAATCTTACCTGGAATGGCTCCAACATTCTATCTCTGCTGGTGGCTGAGGGTCTCTCTTATCAGCTTAATATGATAGAATCTTATAATATAAAATAAATAAAAATTAAAAAATTTTTTAAAATATTCTAAATATTTAAATATTTAACTTTTTGTTACCATATTTCTGTTGAAACGCATTGGCTTTATTTTAATTAGGTTTTGAAAATAATAAAGAATTTAGTTAAATAACTTTGTCGTTATTAAACTGGTGCTTGGAACATAAATTAACATAAAATTTTAATGGAAGAAAGTTTTAATTAAGATTAGTTTAAAACGGGTAATTTTGTATCATAGAATTAAAGATTAGTATCAAAAAGATTAAACAAAAAATTTTAAGTGTTAAAAGAAAATAAATTTAAATATATTAATTAAGTATCAAAAGAGTCAATTAAAATGTTAAATATTTAAAAAAAAAAATTAAGGTTAAATATTCTAATTCTCTTATGCATTTCCCAAAAGCTGTGGCCATGCTGGAGTGCCACCACTGTTATTGTGTTTTCAGTGGCTATTCTTTTGTGATTCACTTTTGGTGAAGGGTCAGCCCAAGGCTGTAATAGTAGACACTTGCCAAAAGTGCCATGTAGTGGGACTGAACCCAGAACCATGTAGTCGGGAAGCAAATTTCTTACCACAAGGCCCACGCCTATGTACTACTTTATGTAATTTAAAATATTATTCAGTCTTAATTGCAACTTATTGATATATTTTCCCCCCTTTTTCAGAGACCACTAGAGAAACCTGATGGTTTGGATGTATCCGACCAAAGCAAAGTGCATCCACAGCATCTGTGTGAAAAATGCAAAGTTCTAGGATATTATTGCCGCCGAATGAATTAAATTTACCATTAATAGTGACAATGAAATGACCATTGAAACAAGTTTTAATATGAAGTTATATAACAGAACTGTATGAAATCTGGTTTTGCATATTTGATTGTAAAAATTACTAATTGAATTATGTCTGTTTTCAAAGAGTTTAACATTTCTAAAGTTGAAGATTCAACCATCCACTGGCATCAATTTACCGTTTTGATTTTTAACATTACGAATTATTCACTCTACATAATAACTCAAGTAGCTTCTGAAAAAGTGTGTAATTATATGAGAAGCCTAAATTATTTTAACTTTGTTTAAATATATATATATATTTGTGTGTGTATGTATATATAAAGGTATTTGAATTTGTACAAATAATAATAATGATATATATATATATATACATTTATGAGTAAAATTGTTGTATACTTTTTAACTAACCCTTGGGTGTTGAGACGAATGTATAGTCGAGAAACTGATGACATTTATTATATGCATTTTTAATTAATTTTTAATTCTTAAACATTAATGAAGACATTTAAAGTTTTGGTTGTCAATGTTTTATGTCTTTTAAATTATCATTACGTTACATTTTAAAATGTCAAGAGATTTAAATTAATCACAATCATTCTGTAATTTTTCCTCATTTCTAACGTCAGCACCAAAATCATCGTAGTCATCGCCATTTAACATGTTTTTCCATGCTGGCATGAGTTGGATGGTTCAGTAGGACCTAAAAAGCTAGAGGACGGCACCAAACCCCACTTGTCTGTTTTGGCATTATTTCTATAGTTAGAAGCCCTTCCCTAACACCAACCACTTTACGGCGTGCACTGGGTGTTTTTTTTTTTTTTTTTCCCAAGGCACCAGCACTAGTGAAAGCATGACAAAGAGACAGTGTATTTTATGCATTTCCTCATGCTGGCCTCAGTTGAACAGATTCATAATTCACCATTTTACATACCTCTGTCTTTGATTATCCCTTTAGTGAATCCTTTTTCCACAAACAAGATTGATTTGATATAATCTCAGATCATTTTTAATACCATTGCTTGTGTAAACTGCTCAAACACAATCGGAATGTTATTACCAATTTTACATTCATTCTAATTTTTGAGATGTACTTATCAGGCAAATGATTTGATCTGAGATTTTGTGTTGAACCTACAACAATTGCTGAGTGGAGGACACTTGTATTAGCCAGTCAAAATCGCACAAAAAGCTCTTAACTTAAACATTTATTATTTGATGCCAACATTTTTGTGCACAAAAACTGTGAATTGGCCGCAGACGTGGTTTCATAGCAGATCTTGACTCATCTATTGATTCGTTTTAGATTATGTTCAAAACCCAAAAAATTATGAACATCAAAAATTCCAAATAAGGGTTGGAAGTTTTTCGTGTTTTTTGTAAAATCACTCACAGAATGTCTTTGACAAGTAATTCACACCAAATATATATAATTATTATATTTAATGAAATTGTATTTTTTATTTTATTTATGTTTGTTGATTTATTTTAGTTTTGCAAGATTTTCTTTTTCAAGAAATAGTTTTCATTATCCCTGCACCAATTACATTACGTAGCAGTTATTTGACCAGTGATGGAATTATTTAATGAAGCATATAAATAAAAAAAAAGTGTCTGCGAATTGTATGAACTAAACACTACCTTTCAATTTAAAGGGACATAACACACAACAGATGCACACATAAATACACACACACAAACCCAATATTTATATAAACCCATATGTATGCAAGGATGAGTGTGACACACACACACACACACATTTAATGTATATAGTATAGCGATAATAGTTTCTTGTTTTGGCGACATGTGTTTAAGTAGGTTTTTAATAACATGCCCTGTGTCTCCAAGCAATCTTTAGGTTCTCTGCACATGGTCTATTCTATTTGAAAATCAGGGTGCTGGTATATGAAAAATCAGGAGAAAAAAAGTGAAGAGAAAGTTGGTGCAAAATGTGGAAGGGTGAATAAAATGGAAAGAAAAAATTAGAGTTATGTCCCCTTCGACCATAAAATTCAACAAAGACGGGGTCAAAGTCTGTGAGACAGCTGCTCAGTCTGGAGAGCGTGGCATTCTCCAAAAGAAATTTGTCCATATGCTTGCATTTGCTGAAAATTTCAGATCTCAAATTAAGTGGTGCAGTGGAATTCTTAGATCTAAAAAGTATGTACGATCTTTCAGCAATGTGTAATTTGCATTTCTTAGATCCATTACATATGGCATAGATTTCTCTCTGATTTTCCACTTGATTGCATGAGGTATGCAGTTGATCTTTAAACCACAGATGAGGCTTTTCTTTTGTCATTGTCCAGGAAAGAAGATGGTTTGCATATCGTTTGAAAATGCCTTTGCATAACCAGAGGTAACTTTTCTTTACTGTTAGGTTATCTTGAAGTATTGCTGTAACCTCTGCCTCATAGACAAAGTTTACCATACATACCTGGTCAAGTGGACAAGCTTCAGGCTCTTGACAGTTTCACCTAGGAGTGGGCTCTTGGTGAGGTTTGCAAGTTATAATGTTCTTTATAGAGTAGCAGATGTATCACATTTTAATTGAGCATCTGTTAAAAAAAATATTCCTGTACTTATGGTTTACTGGGAAATGCTTATCTAAAAGAGGCAGGAATTTCTTGCCTATGTTAGTTTTAACATTTAGAAAGAAGGGTGGAATCATATTTTCCTAGGTCTTATTTTATGATTAGTATTTTTACTTGAAAGGTTGTAATATCTTAAACTTAAGATAAATTATCAAACTTCATTCAACTTACAAAAATACAGGACTGGATCCAGTTGTAGAAACCATTCCAAAGCAGACGCTGGAACCGATGCTGTCCTTGGGCCCATTGGATCCTGTGAAACCATCCAACCCCTTACCAGCATGGAACATGGAGATGAAATGATGATGATGATGATATGTAAGTTTTCAAGAACAAGTGTGGAAAGAAAAGTCAGAATGATCATGACTGGAATGTCTTTGACCACAGGTCTGTTTGATAAGGGATAACATGGATTAAATAACAACCAAAAGGAAAAATCACAAGAGAAAATTACAGATATATATTAAGAAAATTTTATTTTTACTATAATATATATATATATGTATAAAAAAAATTATATAAAAATGTCGAAGGAGGCACAATTTCCTTTTAATGATATCAAAAAGAGTTTCAAAGAATTTAGCACCAATAACTGAACTGAAGGCAACACATTTCATTCTGTCCGTTTTACCATTTTCATTTAATGTGAAGAGAATCGTGAATTTATTACAAAATGTTGACACCAAAAAAAGAAAAAAACACACTCATTAAATTCTTCAGTTCATGCTTAAACAAAGATGATCAAAAACAGATAAACAAAATTTAATTTAATTAAAAAAAACATTTTTATACATCGTTATTAGTTACTGTAATAATTTATGAAACCTCACAATGAATGTACTTGTGAATAAATAAAAAACTTATATATTTACATATTTGAATTAATTAAAGTGACGATGTTTATCAAAACCCATCAGTGACATTTTCAGATAAAAAATACTCAATAATTATTCTACAATATTTTGTTTTTGTATTTGGTTTGCAAGATTCATAACGTGAACTCATTTGAAGAAACAAATTTTGCTGTATCTTGGGAGGGTCATTATGCCAATAATAAGCACATGCACTGGTTTCACTTCCTTTAGTATTTTTCATTAATCAGTTAACTATTTAAACAGTTAAGTAATCAACTGTCTGACTAATTGTTCAGTGAAATAGTCTATTAAGGTCTTTTCCCTGCTGTTTTTAATGACATGTCCTCTCTAATCCAGGCCAGCTTTAGGTCTGTCTGTGTGTCTTGATTAATCGATTAACCAATTAATCAATTGACTAATAAATAATAAAGTGAAATAGAGCCAGCATGTGCGTGTGTTTATCACTGGCATAGTGACTCTCTTAAGCTAAATCAAAATTATTCTAGATTTTTGAAAAAAAAGAAAAACAATGACTGGAAACAAATTATTGTAGAAATTATTGGTGAGAGCAAGCAGAATAAAGACAGCTTACTAAAGCAGTAAATCACTACAAAATCAGAATAAATAAATGGAATCCAAGAATAATAATGATATCAGTACAACCCCTGTAATGTTTAATAAAGAAAATGTGTTTGAAATGGGCGGGATTTCAGTCCCGAATTTCATACCGCTATCATTATTAATATGTGAAAACAATAATAGGATAATATGATCTTGCATTTTTTTTCTCCTTATTTCCTTAATTTCAACTTCAAGCTACTAATCCCACCAAATGTTATGAAGAAATGATTATCTCCCTTGTATTAACTGTGATAGCATACATCAGATATGTGTATGAGTGTCTAACACATATATGTCCTCATTATAACATCTACTTTTCCATGCTTGCATGGGTCTCTCTCCCTCTATATATATACACACATTTGTTACAAAGTTTTGTTAATTTTAATGTATTGGAAAATTACAATCATAATTGCTAAGCCTGTTACAGCATGGACGGAGAAATCCTATTGGTTATTATTTTGAGCAGTTTGATTTAACAAAGTTAACTCTTCAATTAACAGTGCCCATTTTTGAAATATTGTATGGGTGAGTGGTCAACAAAATCTAGCCTGACAAGCTAGGCTTTGTTTCTCCACTCACCCATACTATATATGTGTGTGTGTGTATTTATATATATATATATATATATATATATATATATATATATATACACACACACACACAAAGTAGTGATTGGTATGTAACTGAGTGGGTGATATTGAGCAGCAGAGAGGAAAGTCCCAAAACAAAATATTCAGACCAGACAGGGAGGAGGAAAAGAAAAATTAAGATGAGCAAGAAAGAGAGAGAGAGAGAGATTGAGGTGCAATAGAGGAAAAAGAAGAGAAGAAAAGAAAGCAAGAAGGACAATTTGAATGTTTTCATATGATTTGAATTAAAATCTTCCACCAAACCTTAGTCACAATTTGTGTTCCTAACACTAGCTTAATGATAACCAAGTTATTTTACTAAATTCTTTGTTATATTAAAAATTAATTGAAAGAAACACAAAGCATCTCAAAATAAATACTGTAACGAAAGGGTTAATTTGATAATTTTTCACAACCATCTTTAAGATGGGATACAACATCAAGATGTATCTGTTGACATGTAACGGTAGGGCTTCACCTGGTTTCCATTGTGAATGAGATTATAATACTCCTTCCCCTGATCAGGATGCCAGTCTGTCACAGGATTAACTTCCCAGCTGTTACTGGAACAATAAGTCTTTTACTCAAAAACACAAAGCACTGTCCAGCCTGGGGATTGAAACCAAGATTTCATGATTGTAATTGTAACACCCTAACTACTAGGCCACCTGCCTTCACTCTCAGAGAATTGTGTGTATAAAATTGACCTTTCAGTGTGTACACAGCTGACTGCACACAACCATTGAAAAAACTTTTATGTAATTGCATACAGTGCTAGAAATAGCAGCCAATTTTCTCCAAATTTATACCCTCAGACAATGAGGTGTTATATATATATATATATATATATATAAGGCAAAATGGTCACCACTTGGCCAGACACTGTCTCAATCAGGATAAATGTCGGGTAAAACAACTAATTTAACCCATTCCATTAATTTCATTCTGAGCCTAGCAGTGGAAACATTTCCTTAAAATTACCTGCTCTCATCTTAAGAAAAAGGAAGAATACATTAAATGTGCTAGAACCTTTAATTAAGACATGTGATGTCCTTACACTGCCTATTCTACCATCATTATAATCACTTTTGCTTTTAAAAACTACCAAGTCTCATACCATTTCCACCCCAAACTCCAGCAGACACCCCACCTCTCCTTTCCAAACACACACACACACGTTAACCACTCTTCTCAATCCTTAACCTTCTGGAATTCCATTCCAGTTCACATTTGTGCAGCAGATGTTGGCTTACAGATGTCCAAGCTCAACATCAACTACACCGATGTCATCAATCTCAAGGGATTCTCTGATAGTCATGGATGCTGCCCACACGTCTAGATTGAACTTTTAAAAATAAACTGAACCTTTGCCTGTCCAAAGCATAAGTTAGCCCTAAACGTCCAAGCTTGTTTTCAGACTTTTAGTGAGTCCTCGTTTCATACATTCTGAGCAACATAAAACATTCCTTTCACAACTCCCAACTTACTCTTGTGACTAAAAAGAAATTGGGAATGTGTATTACACATGATACACGGATGATAGGGATACATGGATGTCCTGGGTATCATATGTGATGCACAGAACAAGCAAAGGGTTTAAACCCGACCCCCAACCCACTAGGTATGTTCAAAGACTGTTTCATTAGCTTGCAGTGCTGAGCAAAAATTCTTATTTGGCTTAATGAAAAGATGAAAAGCACCAGTAATATTTCATCCAAGATACACTAAAAAGATGCTTCCAAAATTCACCCCAAAATGAAGACAATTAATGAAAATATTATTTGAATTGGTAACAAGCACAGTTATTTGTATTTAGGGTAACAAATACAGGCTTAGATCTCAAGTAAACTGCACACTCACACAGTAAAATCATTGAATTGAGGTTAGAGGAGTTGAAAGAAACTTTCCCCCTGGCATTTATAATTTTGATAAGCAATATAAAAATAAAACATGATTTCTTAAGCAGAATATAATGTCCAGTTTTTTTTATGGTAAAGTGGCACTTGCAGTTTCTTAAACCATATAACAGAGGAACCTCAGTTTACAAACAGTTTTTCAAACATATAAAATGTATCAGGTGATGAAAGGTATCTTGAGTAATGAAGATGTAAGTCGGCAACAATGGTTGGTAACAGGCTGGGAGTTATCAGCAAGAGAGCATCGGTTGGTGTTTAGCTATCGCTCAGGGCACATCCCTGTGCACATTCACCAGGTCTTGACTTGAATTTCCTATGGGAAAAATAGTTTTCGTTCACAAACATTTTGGGTGACAAACAGAGATTCCACAGTAACTTGTTCTAATGAGAAATGTTGTCATCCAATGTCCACAAGTTTACAGACAGACATTACATATTTAAAAATAAATACAATATCAGAGATTCGCTCACAGTCAAAAGAAAAATTGCAAAGTATTGTCTTGAAGCCTAGGAATCATTGTGCCGGTTGCCTGGTTTCCACGAAGCATAAGTGACCAAGATCACAACAATCACCTCTGCATTGGATGCCAGTCCACCGTCACACTCATTTACAGGGCAAGGTGAAATTAAGTGCTTTGCTCAAGAACACACCACCCAATCCAGGAATTGAAACCACTTTCTTGCAATTGCGAGTGTAACACACTAACCACCAGGCCACACACCATTACAGAGTTATTCATACACACACAAAAAAAATGTGAAATATTGATGTTGATTATTAACTGCTACATGAATAAAAATTTATTAAAAATATATTGATAATTCAATTGAAGCTGAAGTTACCTGTCATTAAATATAAAAAAAAAACTATTGAGGGTATTTTTGCGTAATATTTTAATCCTTTCACTTTTTTTTGGCAAGACTTGTGAATAATTTTCCCAATGGTAAAATAAAACTTTCTTCTTTGCAAAGAGAGAAAAAAAGTGATATTTCTGTTTGTAGTGCTTCAATGAGTATTTCCAGAAGATAAGAAACCATGAAGTAGCATTATGCATATGGTAAGCTGGTGAGTCATTGACAGATATATATAAAGGGATGTGCTATAAACACTACCAAGATGTACTCAATCATCTTCTACAAATCCTGAAAATAAAAGAAAAAGCAAAAATATATATATGTGTGTGTGTGTATATATATATATCATCATCATCATAGTTTAACGTCTGCAATGACTGAGACCCTTGGCATTCTGTTGTGCTTGAGAAGAAGACCCATCAAGCTGAGCAAAATTGCAATCATGGTAGATACCAGTGTCATGCAAATGGCATGTAAATGTACCCATTACACTCTTGGAGTGGTTGGCATGAGGAAGAGTATCCAGCTGTAGAAGACTCTGCCAAATCAGACTGGAGTCTGGTGCAGCCTTCCAGTCTGCCAGCCTTGGTTAACCGTCCAACCCATGCCAGCATAGACAACGGACGTTAAATGATGATGATGATGCCTTTTATAAAAGGCACGAAATATTTATATATTAATTCCTCACCAATTAATGTCCATTTTTCCACATTTGCATAGACCAGATTGAATTAAATTTATTTGTTGAGGTAGATTTTCTACAGCCAGATGACCTTTCTCTCACAAACTCTCACCTGTTTCTAATGAAGGTAATATTTTCCTACAAACCAGCAATGATTTCATGAAACACTGCCACACAATGGGGCTAAACTCAAGACCACATGGTCGGGAAACAAGCTTCTTAACCTACATAGCCATGCCTGCACTTACACACACACACACACACACACACATCAGTATAAATGCTATTGAATATTATTACAATGAAATATAAGAAAATAAAAGGTATTTTACCTTTTTTTGAAAGCATTTCCTGAATCCCTTCATCTTCTTCTTGATATCTAAAACAATCAAACAAAAAATGGTTTAGAAACGAAGACACCTTGGCTGATTTACAATTCATTTATGTCTTTTTTTAGCATCAGAATTGCTCTCCTCCCATTTTTCAATGCCAACAGAAGTAACATGATGCGTTGGCAAATCTTGGACAAGTCCTTTTACTCATTAACATAAGCACAAGACTAAGATTTTATAGAAACTTCCCCAAGACACCTGATGAAGGCTGGGGGGTATATCAGCCGAAATGTTGCGTTAACAACAAACAAGATGAGGACAAATATCCGTCAAATGTAAATAATGTAAATAATAAAAATGTTAATTATTCTGAATTTTTTATTTTATTTAAACAAAAGTGATAAAATTAAAAATCAAGTACACAAATGATATTTATTTCAAACAATTTTCATGATATGTAAAAACTTTAGTATCAATGGAATTCCAGTATACACAGAATTGCTAATTGTGTTGTAATAAGCACCCCAGAACAGGTATTTACCCAAACATATCAACTTCTGCCCTACTTTTGCTACCCATATACAATTACTAATATGTGACCAACTAATACCCAGTAAAACCCAGTTAATTCTGCTTCTCAACTACGAATTAAATTTCATACAAAATGTAACGAGAGTAATTCAGAAAATGAGCTCAATGCTCTTAAATTAACAATTTTGAATATTTTTACTTTCCATGAGTTTAATCAAATAAACTAATAAATTAATTAATCTAATAATTTGCATAACTATTCAACAAATAAGCAATAAGGATACTATACAAAAACACATATTTAGTGAACTAATTGTTTTTTTTAATGGTTGAACTTGAAGTAGATAAAGTAAATCTTTCGTGTTCCCTTGAAGTTTCTAGGTTCTTACGTCGAAAACAACAGGGCACAGGCATGGCTGTGTGGTAAGAACTCTGCTTCCCAACCACATGGTTCTGGGTTTGGTTCCACTGCATGGCATCTTGGGTAAGTGTCTTCTACTGTAGCTTTGGGCCAACCAAAGCCTTGTGAGTGGATTTGGTAGACGGAAACTCAAAGAAGCCCCTCGTATATATATATATATATATATATATATATATATATATATATATATATATATATATATATATATATATATATATATATATATATATATATGTGTGTGTGTGTGTGTGTGTGTGTGTTTGTCTCACCATCACCACTTCACAATTGGTGTTGGTGTCAGTACCAGACTTAAAAAATAAGTATTGGGGTCAATTCATTTGACTAAAAGTTCAAGGTGATGCTCCAGCATGGCCAGTCTGACTGATTGACACAAGTAAATAATACAAGATATATATATATATATAGATGTGACTGTGTGGTAAGAAGTTTGTTTCCCAACCTCATGGTTCTGAGTTCAGTCCCACTGCGTGTCACCCAGGGCAAGTGTCTTCTATCGCCTTTGGTCAGCCAAAGCCTTGTTTATGAAAAGGTTAACTTTGTTGATTAATGGTTTGGTGCCCAGGTTTGGCCCTTCCTAACACCAACTACTTTATAGAGTACACTGGGTGCTTTTTACGTGGCACCAGTGCTTTTTTTGGTGTTGGAGGATGAAATGTGGATGGGGAGAAGGTTGATGGGGGTAGAGCCCCTATTGGACAAGCATTACCAAGGTGGTTTCAGGATAACCTTTAAAAATAAAGAATTGTCTTAATGAAAGTAAAGAAAGTTCTCCTTTACCTAAGCCTATTCTCCTCAATAGTTTCAACGATAACGTTGCGCTTGTTGACCACAGCAATTTTCTTTTTAATCAATTCTTTTTCACGTTTTTTAATTTTTTTGGTTCGTTTGGCTGCATATAAGGAATAGACAAAAAAACAAAAACAAAAAAAAAATGCAATTATTAATTAAAATTACTCTGCATTCACTTAATTAGTAGACAAATTCTGAAGAATCAGTTTTATTTATAAAAAGACATTTACATTTTAGCTTCAGTTTAAATGTTTCATTTGAACTCTCTTCATCGAAGTCTATTCTCTATGTAGCAAAAAGTATCAAGTGCTTCTGCGGTTTACCAAAGAGTAGCAGAAATATTTTTGTTCTTTCATGACACCCTCAATATAGTGATTATATGTATATAAATATATTTTTATTTGAGCATTGAATAACCAGGGTAAAATACAGTAAAAAGGTGTTCAGAGAAAAATTCAACCCTTCAGCATTTAAACTGGCCATATCCAGCCTCTCACACCTTCCCTACAATGTTGTTCTAAAAATAAACAATCCCATCATCAAGATAATGCATGATTAACCATTTTATAACCCTGCTTCTGTTTTATTCACTGCCAGTTTAAATGCTAAAGGGTTAAAGGAAATTTTGATGAAATTTAGACCATTTTAAAAAGGGGGAAGATTGTATAACAGAACCAAATAGGTTGGTTTTTAATCAGGTTGGTATTTAATCAGTTAATTCAGAACAATGTGAATGAATAAACCTTTCAATTTGAGTGAGTAATCTGAATGTTAAACAGTTAATGCTTATAGAGTAACCAACACTAAAATAAAAGTTCTTTTTAGCTCTAGTTTAATGATGGTG
Organism: Octopus bimaculoides; assembly: GCF_046866305.1. Classification (NCBI taxonomy): domain Eukaryota; kingdom Metazoa; phylum Mollusca; class Cephalopoda; order Octopoda; family Octopodidae; genus Octopus; species Octopus bimaculoides. The sequence continues at coordinate 3,759,232 of NC_142934.1, read as the reverse complement.
AAGAACTTCACATGGGAAATACATCAATAACAAATATATTCCTGTAAAAAAATTGACTGAAGGGTTTGAAAAAAAAAGACAAAAAAAAAAACTAGGAGCTAGCTGAGGAGTGCAGTGCTTGAAGGTCATAGAAAAAAGGAACATTGTTGAGCTTGGTCACATTGTTGGGGTTTACAGTTGTGCGAACATGAGGCAGGTGTGAGGGGGGGGGGTGTCAACAGGGAGGGGTTTTGTTTTATGCCTATGCAGTGTAGAATTCGAAGCAAAGCAAGCAGCAAATACAGATTTTTATCTCATCCCAACTCCACCAAATATTTATTCTACAATATTCTAACAAGGCAAAGTAGGCAGTGAATATAGTTCTCTAACTCTTCCAAACTCTACCAAATTTCTTAATTTTTTGACATGTGTCAATGTCTGTCAGAAACAATCAAACCATTCTTCTTTCTCAACACACTTCTGAAGATGTTGCTCCAACCATGATTCCATCTACCAGGTTTTACTTTCTTACTATTAGAACCAGTTGTCAGGTCTTTGCTCACCTGTTCTCATTAACCTGTCTTTACTCTCCAGGCTACACTTGACAGCCCAATTTCTTTCCAAAAGGTGAAATTCGTGAAGTACATGGAAACAACCATCACAGTAATTCATCTTTGTCCTTTAAATGTTAGCTTTCAGTTTCTCTCAAAGAGAGCATTTATTCTCCAGGCCATTAACTTCATCTGTGATCTCTATCAAATGCCTCCGACAATCATTAATTGTTCAATGATTGTGCCTCCTGCACTCAGCACAACCATCTCAATGGCATCACCTCTCCCTAAAGCCATTCTTGTGCACAACTTTATTTTTCTTGCACTCTTTCTAAAAACTTTAAACACCAGTAAATCCATTATTTCCTTAATTTGCTTCCCTAGCAATTGTCTCAATCAGAGAAGCTGTTATCCCTTTTTACATCACCCAACATTTTTTTCTTTTCTTACTCGCACCTCAAACAGAAAACCTGAATGTAGTTTGGGAGGTGAGGGAAGATGCAGGCTGTGCAATGTCTGAAAGCATTTTTTACTTTGATGATGGTTAACCTTCAGGTGTTTTGATTGTGTGTGAACACCTCACAACCTCACAGATGACAATGAAACATATTCGCTGAACTGGTTTGAATGAGCCAAAAATGAAGCATTTTGTTGTTAAAGGTAATTCACAGAAACTAGCAAAGAATGTCTGGAGAGTGAGTCGTTTAGGGACATGTGGAGGATGGTAGAGTTTCTATGGTGCTGACAACTAGGTTAAACTTTATTCTTTGGAAATACAGTACCATGGACATGTAATTAGAATGGTGTAGGGAAGGACTGTAAGATTCTTCAAACAAAGCCAATCAGGAGAAAACCTAGAGATTGGCCAAGAAGATGTTTGGATAATATCCCAAGTCTCGGTTGGTCATGCTTAAGAATCTGGGATGTCTACTGACTGTTGCTTGTGAGCGGGCCCTATGGAGGAGGTGCCCGAGAATTCTGCTCCCATGACCATCCCAGAAATAGTGGGTGGAGAAAATGGTTGGTTGGATGGACAAGCATAGGATGTAATACTTGGAGACAAGTGATAAGAACAAAAGGTGGTAGTGATCTTGGAGGATAAGAATAAGGAAAAAAATTCCAGACCAAAAGTGAGGTGCTGAAAGTTGTCGTCGTGATGAGAGGCTTCTACAAAGCAATGACAAATGTCATTATGGAAAAGAGATAAAGACCTTATGCAGTGGAGGACAGTTGGCTATTCCTAAAGGCTTGTATTTTGGTACTTCTGATATGAGAGGTTCTGCAAGAAATAGTTAGTTTTATTGAACTGCATTAATTATACAATATTTTTGGTGAATAGACTTTTGGATTATCTTCAAGAGTAATCTTAATTTCATATCTGAAAAGAAACAGTACATAGGAAGGAGGAGAGAAACAGGACACAGGCAAGTCATGCACCAGATTCTATCAGTTTTTACAGAGAACCATTATTCTTTTCTGCTCTTGGCACAAGGCCTGAAACATTTGGGGAGGGGGGGGGCCAGTCAATTACAACAACCCTAATACACATTTGGTACTTATTTTATTGACTCCGAAAGGATGAAAGGCAAAGTTGACCTTGGCGGAATTTGAACTCAGAACGTTAAGACAGATGAAATACCACTAAGCATTTTGTCCAGTGTGCTAACGTTTCTGCCAGCTCCTTGCCACCTTAACAGAGAACCATTATTGAGATAGCAAATTGTCAGAAACTACAGTACATTCTATCATTACTGGACTTCCATCTGTTTTATGGATTAGGAAAGATCTGCAACATAACATCTTTCAATGTATCTTAATCTTCTGTTATGTCTTCCATAAAACTTTCGCCACTTCTTCCCAATCCTCACAATCTCAGTTTTCATTCAACCAACAGTCAATGAATTCAAACAAATATCTTTAGAAGAACCATCAGCATCCTGCTACAGAGTTACAAGGATGTAAACCAATTAGGATAATGAATGCATAAAGAGCTACGGGTAAGGCTGAAACAGGCTTGTTACTCGAGTTAAAAAAAACTATAAATGGTTGGGAAAAGACGTTAAAAATAAATTGAAAATCATTTGTAGACTCACGATGGAATCTAGATCTAGAAAGTTCTGCTCTCAGTCCTATTTATTCTAGTTTAGAAGTAATCATAAAGACAGTCAGGCTTATTTCTATATCAACAAATCAGGCTGTTATTGCAAATCCTGTCAAATAATAATAATAATACAATAATAATAATAATAATAATAATAATAATAAAAGCTAATGAAAATAAATGAAATAGGGATCCAGATGAAACTAGTTTGTCAGCTTCTCAGAAAGTTTCACATCTCAGTGGATGAAGGGAAAGCAGAAGCAGTGATTGCAGAGTAGAAAACTAACAACCGTCCTTTTTAAGACAATAGGGTGTGAGATGAGGGAGGTTTTCAATATGATTTCTAGCAGGCCAAACGACTTTGCAGAGGCTTCTTTGTAAAGCTCAGCCAAACGTGTGTTGACAGGTGAGGCCGATGTGAGTGATGGAACAGAAATATAGTGAGTCAATATAAACAAAAAGACTTGCTCAAGAATGCTAATTAACTCTAATGAAATAGAGGCATGAGGAAATAATTTGAGAAGTCTTGTTAACAATAATTAAAATACATTTACATTAACCACAATGCACACACACACACACAGGTGAGAGTAGTCCATTCTGGCTTGACCAGTAGCATTAGGAAATTTCTAGCTAGATTTGGCAGCAAAGTATTTCAATTTTCAAATAAAGTAAAGAACTTACGTGAATTTTGGAGTTCTTGGAGTTCATGATCAATGTGAACTTGCTCCTTCAGAAGTTCTTGTTCTTCAAGACTACAAGAAAAAAAAAAAAATGAAAACCAAATGCAACTTGACAGTTTATTTTACATTTACATTTAATGGATATTTGTCCACATCTTGTTTGTTGTTAACACAACGTCTCGGCTGATATACCCTCCAGCCTGGATTCTCATTCCTAAGGTATTTTTTGATGTTGTTGTTATTATTATTATTATTATCATTATTATTCAAGTCACTGCCTGGAATCAAACTTGGAATCTTGGGGTTAGTAGCCTGCGCTCTTAACCCCAAGATTCCAGGCAGTGACTTGAATAATAATAATAATAATAATAATAACAACATCAAAAAATACCTTAGGAATGAGAACCCAGGTTCGAAATTTCCCCAAGACACCTGATGAAGGCTGGAGGGTATATAAACCGAAACGTGTTAACAACAAACAAGATGAGGACAAATATCCGTCGAATGTAAATAATGTACATAATTCCTCATCTCTTAAATATAGAACTGTTTTATTTTACATTACTGGACTGGGGTAAGGGGGATAGGGGGGGGGTAAGGATCTGCAAATGTAAACCAAACAGTCATGCCATTAGAATGCAATATCTTGTAGTATTGAGGCTACATTTCCATATGCCGAGCTTAGCTTTGCCCTTCCTCCTTTTCAACAGATCCCAGATAAAATACTAGGGGCCAACACAGTGGAATTATTTTGTCCTTGTGTGTGGATCAGGGAATAGTTAATTGATTTACCTTTTCTGTTCTACTTATTTTAGTCACTGGACTGTGGCCATGCTGGGGCACCATCTTGAAGAAGTTTGGTTGAACAAATCCACTTCAGTACAATTTTTTTTACCTTTGTTTTAAAGTTTGGTACTTATTCAATTGGTCTCTTTTACTGAACTGCTAAATGGTGGGGATGTAAGCAAAACAACTGAAGTTGTCAAGCAATGATTTGGTGGGGGTGGGCGCAAATACAAACACACACACACACACCTGTGACATGCTTCCAGACAGTTTCCATTTACAAAATTCAGCCATAAGGCATTGGTTGACCTGGGGCTATAATAGAGGACACTTGCCCAAGTGGGACTGAACTTGAAACCAGATGGCTGCAAACTGAGCTTCTTGACCACACAGTCCCAGGCCAGTGTCTATTTGTCTGAGAAATATACGGTAGAAAGATTTATGGTGACTGAATAAAGAAACTCAATAGAACTTACTGGAAAACTAAATAATGTTCTTTCCTGACAAGTTCATTTTTTTCATTGATAATGTTAAACCATTCTGTCATTTTTCTGTCATATTCATCATCACATATTGCTGCAAGAAACAAGCCACAGATTATTTCTTCTTTTGAAAACAGAGCTATGAAGGTACAGATTCCATACAGTTTACTCTCAATGTAGTTTTACAACTAAAATGACAAACACCTAGTAATCTGAGAGGCAACAACAATAATAACAAGAATAATAGTAATAAAATACAATAGACATAAAAAAGCTTTGTGAAAATATTGGATAATATAGTAATTACATATGTCGTGATTATTATTATTATTATGACAAAGTATAAAAACATGTCCATACAAATACAACATTTTATATCTAAAATGGAGACATAGAAAAAGAGCAGTGTTCAGCTGTGCTAAATACTGTATAAAACAAAAAAATATTAAAAGCCATTAGAGCAGATCTGAATTCAATTCAAGAATTCAGGGCAATAAACAAGAATACAGGTTGTGTAGGAAATAGATTTGAAAGATACGATAAATAGGATTTATAATTTGGATGTACTTTAATATTTCTACTTCAGTTTGTCATATTCTGGTTTACAGTTGTTTTTTTTTTAACCCTTTAGCATTTAAACTGGCCATGTAAGGCCCAAATATTTAACCCATTCTAATTTCAAACTGGCCAGATTCAGCCTCTCACACCTATCCTACAATGTCACTCTATAAAATATACAATCACATCATAAAAATTTCAAAGCTATGAGATAAAACATGATTAATTCAAAACAATGTGAATAAATAAACATTACATTTGACAGACTAATCTGAATGCTGAAGGGTTAAAGTAGAAAAACAAACAAGTATGGAATATTCTGGATATTATTTAACTCCTGGTACCAACCTGCCTGACACTGTCTTGGTTTAACCCTTTTGATACCAACCCAGCTGAAGCCGGTTCTGGCTCTGTAGTACAAATGTCTTGTTTTCAAAAGTTCTGAATTAAAATCTTCCACCAAACCTTAGTCACAATTTATGTTCCTAACACTAGCTTAATGATAACTAAGTTATTTTACTAAATTCTTTGTTTTATTTAAAATTAATTGAAAGAAACACAGAGCATCTCAAAAGAAATACAGTAACGAAAGGGTTAATGACAGAAATATTCTATTTTAAAGTAATCTAAAGTAATCTACAATCTTACACCAATATTTCACATTAATCTGTTCCAAATATCATTGTAACCCTTTTGATACCTAACTGCTTGGAACGAACCCCTGGTTCTACGAAACAAACTCTTTTTTTTTTTAAAGTATCTTTTAAAAGGATTTTTAAAAGGACCTTCTATCAAAATTGCATGTAAAATTATGTTCCAAATACTGGTTTAATATCTGTGAAGTCATTTTACTAAATACTTCATTATTATCAAGATTAATTGAAACAACAGCAGTGTATTTCAACAGAAATATCGTAACAAAAGGCTTAATAATGACCTGGTTGTTTTAAAGATTAATTGAAACAAAGGCAGTGTACCACCAATCCATCTGAGACCACCCCTGATGATACGATACAAACTACCTGTTTTAAAAGTGATATAAATAAAAACCTTTCATAACAATTTCATGTAAATGTTTCAAACATCAGCTTAATGACTGCTATTTTGCTAATTTCTTCGTTATTTTAAAATCAGTTAAAAGAAAGGATGCATATTTCAGCAGAACTATGGTAAGAAAAGGAGTCAGAGTGATCTAAGTTCTATGCCTTCCAAATGAAGACGATGCACTGCAAAGGAAACATTCAGTTATGATATCTGCAAGACAGTGGCATCAAAAGACTTTTTTTTTCAAAAAACATTGGTTAGGAATTGAGACTGCAATACATAATATCAAAAATATAAACTTCCTAATACAAACTTGCAATAAAAATAAAACAAAACAAAAAAGATTTATGATAATGACACAACAACTAATTTCTCTTTCAAAGTTTGTATATATATATATATATATATATATATATATATATATATATGTATGTATGTATGTATAACATTATGCAATGTAAACAGCTCTGTAATGTAAACATTACCAATATGACATGCTAAATGTATGCTGAATGTATGTGTGCTATTTAAAAAACAAAAGCTGTAATTTATCATCATCATCATCATCATCATCGTTTAACGTCCGCTTTCCATGCTAGCATGGGTTGGACGATTTGACTGAGGACTGGTGAAACCGGATGGCAACACCAGGCTCCAGTCTGATTTGGCAGAGTTTCTACAGCTGGATGCCCTTCCTAACGCCAACCACTCAGAGAGTGTAGTGGGTGCTTTTACGTGTCACCCGCACGAAAACGGCCACGCTCGAAATGGTGTCTTTTATGTGCCACCCGCACAAGCCAGTCCAGGGGCACTGGCAACGATCTCGCTCGAGAAAAACTGTATGGTGTTAAAAAGCACAATATACTTCAGAGCTCGGGAAAACAAAATCTCCCCAGATTGGTGTGTGTATATAATGTATATATATATCTTCCTTTTGAAAATATTACATACCATTGGTCAAGTTTAATTCATTCTTTTTTTTTTACCTCAAGAGTTATTTTATTTCTTTATTAATGCTTTATGTTTAGTCTGCAGCTGTGAAGTTCCTCACTCCACTGCTTCAAGACCTCTGTCTCGTTGGTATGGTTTAGTAACAACCAAACTCATTCACAAGACTGAGAAACACTAACAAGATTGATGAACCTTGAAACTCAATTTTTCTACATTTAACTTTAAGAACTAAAAAAAAAAAAATATGAAAAGTTTTTAATAAAAGATCCAAAAATCTGATCAGAGTTAAATTTCCAATATCATTTCTCCCTAATCCTTGGTCAAGAAATTTATGTAGGTCCTGTTGTGTCATGGCTAAATTTGGAATTTTGTCCAGTATCCCTTTTGATACAAAACCTTCCAAGACCACACTTGGTTCTATGGAAAAAAACTTCATGTTTTCAAGTGATCTAAATTAAAACTCTCCTTTAAAATTTCCTGCTAATTTATGTTTCAAACACCAAATTAATATTGTCAAAGTTAATTTACTAAATTCTTTATTTTCAAAATTAATTGAAGTGAAAACTGTATTTCAAGAGAAATACGGTAAGAAAAGGGTTAACTCCAACTCACTTTGAACAATAACTATTCTTAGTTTATTAGAAAGGTGTGTGAGTTTGATCTCCTATCTGTTAGAGTTTAAGAGACTTCAATATCCACCATTAGAACTGGCTCAATAACCACACTCAAACAAAAACATGTCTTGGCTGACAGCAGATTGTAAAAGAAGTGGCAGCAAGAGAAGACAACATTCTTGATCTTGTTCTGACAAACCTACCTGCAGAAGCCACATCACTAGCACACCTGGGCACCTCAGACCACAAGACTATAATCTAGAGATGGTGAAACTGAATGTTCTGTTGCAAACCATAAAAGACAGATTTGGTTGGAACATGTGTCCACCACCACCACCTAAACCCTCTAGCATTTATGCTGGACATAAATGCTCAAAATATTCTATTTTATGGTGTAAAGATTGTTTGCTAACATAACATGGCAGTCCTGGTTTAGGATGAATGTTGCTGTAATTTAGCCCCAGGACTGCCATGTTATGTTGGCAAACAATTTTTACTCCAAAGTACAGTTGCTGAATATCTCTCGTGAGTTTTAAAAATAGTAATTCTATTTTATGTTCAGACTGCCAGATCCAGCCTCTCACACCTATCCTACAATGTCGTTCTACAAATAAACAATCACAGCATTGAAATTTCAAGGCTACAAGACAATACATGATTAATTCAAAACAATGTGAATAAATTAGGATTACATTTAGCAGAGTAATCTGAATGCTAAAGGGTTAACAATCCGTCTTGGAAGCAAAAAGGTTAGACTTTAAGTTCCAAAATAATCATTTCAGTGGAACATTTATGAATATGTAAAATTAAAGATGCATTATTTTCTCAATACAGAAATTGTAAGCATTCATCCATCCAGTTTGGGCAACTTATCTGGACCAATGTTAACCTTTCCATACTAGATGTCCCAACTGAGCAAGAGCCATGAATGTCTGGCTTGGATTATTGTCACCCTGGACTTTCATTTACTGAACTGTCTCATCTGTGCATGTCACAAACTACAGATCACAACACTGAAATCTGAAAGCCATGAGATAATGCATTATTTATATCAAAACAATGAGAATAAATAAGCATTACATTTGACAGAGTAATCGGAATGCCAAAGGGTTAAATCAATTGATTGGATAATTATCATTAAGAGAAATAACCTGGAATTGTTCACTTAGATAAACTCATTACCATCTTTATCCAAGCAAAAACCATCGGTAAGAATCCAAATGAAGAATGTAGGACGGTTTCTAGAAAGCAATATCACTTTTTACCATCAATTAAGGAGATTCTACAAAACAAACAACAGTTTATAAAAGCAAGGCACGGCTACATTCGGGTGGAGAATCAGGCAAAAAGAGGTCACAATGCTATACTAAGTAAACAATGGAAAACTGACAAGCAGCAACCTCACAAGAAGAAGCCGTGGAGCATCATAAATTCTGTGTGTGCATGAGTGCAAGGAGGAGGCTATGGATGATAGCGCCTGTGCAGTGCCACATAAAAGCACCGAGCACACTCTGTAAAGTGATTGGCATATTAGGAAGGGCATCCAACCATAGGAACCATGCTAAACCAGACTGGAGTCTAGTGCAGCGCCAAGCTCTGGTCAAACCCTCCAACCCATGCCAGCATGGACAACGGACGTTAAATGATGATGATGATGAGTGGAAACACAGATGGAAGTAAAACCACTCAAAGCCAGTGGAATGAGCCATGAACTGAGTCTACACCAAATACTGAGTCATTTGCTAAAACACTAGGCTTTACTCAGTTTCTACTCTGAGGGTGTCTTTGAATAGTAATTCCAGAAAATGAGCAAATAAATGCCAGAGTACACTCCCGTTTCATATTCTCTTTTATAATTTACATTTTTCAGTCAGACTGTGGTCATGCTGGAGTACCACCTTAAAGAATTTTTGCAAAGCCTGGTACTTATTCAGTTGGTCTCTTTTGCCGAACTGCTAAAGTAGAGATGTAAACAAACCAACACTGGTTATCAAGTTGTGGTGGTGAGGGAGAAACACAAAGATACACATATTCATAGACATATCGCATATAATATGATGGGATTCGTTGAGTTTCCATCTACCAAATCCATTCACAAGGATTTGGTCAGTTCAAGGCTATAGTGAAAGACATTTGCCCAAGGTGCCACACAATGGGACTGAACCCAGAACCATGTCGTTGGAAAGCAAGCTTGTTACCACAGCCAGTGTGTGTGTGTGTGTGTAGCATATATAGCTTCCTTGTTGGTAAGATCAACAAAAAAGTACACTAATTAGCATGTGATAAACATCATTTAATAAACATGATTTCCTTGTGAGCTGCAAGAGCTGATAGCACAGTAATCAGATGGACTTGTACGGCCTGCTGTGTACTATCTTGCGGCTTGACTGATTGATAGGAGAGTACACAGTATGCTACATAGGATAGTCTAATTACTGTACAATCAGAGCATGAAACCAATTGTAGCTCACATGTAAACCAAGACATTAAGTGACACACACATAAAATGAAATACAATTATTTAAGTATAAAAAACAATTAGACCATTACTCCACAATAAGATTAATCCATTTATAGCAAATAGGGGAGGGTGTGGCTGTGTGGTAAGAAGTCTGCTTCCCAACCACATGGTTCAGGGTTCAGTCCCACTGCATGTCAGCTTGGACAAGCATTTTCTGCTATAGCCTCAGGCTGACCAAAGCCTTGTGAGTGGATTTGGTAGATGGAAACTGAAAGAAAGCTGTCGTGTGTGTGTGAGAGAGTTTGTTCCCCACCACCGCTTGACAATCGGTGTTGGTATGTTTACATCCCTCAGCTGTAGAAACCTTGCCAAATCAGCATGGAAAGTGGACATTAAACAACGACGACGATGTAACTTAGCAGTTCAGCAAAAGACACAGAATAAATATGAAGCTTTAAAAAAAATAAGCACTGGGGTTGATTCCTTTGATTAAAAACTCTTGAAGGCAGTGCCCCAGCATGACCACAGTCTAATGATTGAAAAAGGTAAAAGATATTTATAGCCATCATCATCATCATCTAATGTCCCTTATTTCAAGCTGGCATAGGTTGGATGGTTCAATAAGAACAGATGAGCCAGAGTTCTCTGACAGGTTCGATGTCTGCTTTGGCATGGTTTCTACAGCTGGATGCCCTTCCTAATTGCCAACCACTCAAGAGGGTGTACCAGGTGCATTTCATGTGCCACCAAGTAGCTGCAAGATAGGACCCCTCGACTGAATGGGGTATAGACCGGAGAAAGAAACGGTGATAGAGGGAGAGGGGGAAGGTGCCTTGCCGAAAAGTTGAATACATCAAGTGGACTTCAAGATGATGATGACAATGATGATGATGACAATGATGATGATGACAATGATGATGACCTTAACTACAAACCTATACCGAAAGGCTTAGTACAGCCAGCTGTTTGTTGTTGCGTGATTTTACTCCTCAATGAGCAATAAAAGAGAAAAGTAGTAAAAATACCCGACATGACAAACTGGTCACTTGTCACCAATGTGAGAACCAGTTTAACAAGAAATGATCGAGATTTTCGTAAAAAAAGAAACATTTCAATTGCCCTCCATACACTCAGACAACAATAAACTCTATACACCTCAATTTCGGTAGTTTTTGTGTTGTTATGATACAAAAAAATGTATTTATGTATGTATATATATATATATATATATATATATATATATATATATATATATATATATATATGTGTACATAAAATTAATCAAAGGACGTATTAAATATGTCTACTTGCTGGAAATAACAGTCAAAACTCTTTGTCTTTTGATTAATTTTAATCCTTCAGCTATTTAATGCTTTTTTGGGGCCTGCAATTGTCTATATTATTGATTCTGTTTTTGTCTTCTTTTTGTTTAACGTCCGCTTTCCATGCTAGCATGGGTTGGACGATTTGACTGAGGACTGGCGAACCAGATGGTTACACCAGGCCCCAATCTGATTTGGCAGAGTTTCTACAGCTGGATGCTCTTCCTAACACCAACCACAGAGGTAAACCTTCATTGACACACAGTCTTTTCATTGATCAGAGGGCAGACATCTATGATCTTTGTAAACTCCCTATGTTAATGGAACCTGTTTTTATACAGTTTGGTTCTAAACAAGGTTTATGGCCACTGAAACATAAGGGACTAGAAAGAAAGAAAAGAAGGGGGCCTATAAATTTAAAAGATGTCAATTGACACGGTTAAAGGATTGAATATCACAGACAAGAGGAAAGCAAGATGGTAGTAGTGAGTCTTCGAATAAAGAAACTATTAGAATAAAATGACTTATGACTAACAGGAAACTCAACAGAAAAATAATATGCATGGAAAGAGAAGTAGGTGACACATTTAAAGCTCTTGACTGAGAGGAACTAGACCAGAAAATTTGTCAGAGCAATGACTATGGGAATAGTTGTAGAAAGAGAGAGCAAAAATACATTTTGAGGATGAGCCAAAGACTCCAACCAAAGACAAAGATGACAACTCATCATGTTGACAATTTGATTTTGAATTCGATGAAACAAGTTTAAGAAATTCAGAGAAGGCACCGGCCTACATTCTCAGACATAAGGAATTTGCGCGCATGGAAGAAAAATCCAACTTTCTTGGAGAGGCTGACATGACAATGGACTGAAAGGTGGCATCAGCAGAAAAAACCATGGATGAAGAGTGAATTTTTGGAAGGTTGCAGATGTGAGGAGGAAACAATTATGCAAAGGGCTGTGTAGAATGTGTGGCATGCAGAAACACTTCAACAATGACAACAAGACCAAAGACGAGTGCTTCAGTTATGTCTTTGCAGACAAATGTTTCATTTGCAGTAACAGCATCTTAGGTATTAACTTACAACAAGAAATTTGTACATCTTTGAGTCAATTCTTGTCTGCAGATTAACACAAGTTGGAATATTGTGCTACATGTGGCATAGCTAGAGTTTGTGCTGCCAGAAACATCCCTTATACAGAAAACCCAAAAGTGTTGCCTGAGGCAGACCCCCCTCCACCCTACCCCAGCTGTGCATTTGGTGAAAGTTACTGAACTTTGTGTCTCAATAAAGTTACTGAATTTTATATAGTAACATTACTGCAGTTAAAACAAACCTGTAACTACTTGAGTCAGGAGGAAAAGATTGAATAACAAACACTTGCTTTATTGATAAGAGAGAAGAATGGCTTGGTTTTCATCAGATAATATAATAACTAATTTCCTGAGAATCTTGATTGGCCAAGAACATATCCGTAACTGATAACTAATAAAGTATATCCGTAACTGATAACTTTTAACACCAATTTGATACGTTGCTTACTGACTTCTATTATCTAAAACAGAATTGGATATTTCCGCATAGACACAGCAGGTTTAGAATTCATATAAACTCAATGCTCTTTCTTTCTTACTGATACCATTACAATACTGTGGTGAATTGAAAACTGGCTGAGTTCACCTAAGCCCAGCTAGATCTTTTCAGATATCTACTACATTAAAACCACGATTGTGCGATGCAATTGGTGCCACACTTAAAGCAACACAAAAGAACCACATCATTACATTTAGCAACAGATCAAATAACATCAAAGAAAGCAGTATTGTTGATGTTATTGCCAACCTCTTCACAGGTCATCAAAGCTGAAAAACCAGCATCTTCACCAGTATTCTGTGGATGACATCGTGAACCCTATCACAAGGACTTGTAGTAACGCCTGCGCATGCGTAGAATTAAACAAGCAAGCGTTTCCCGCTCAATTCATTCTCTTTCTTGCTGGCCAGCGATTGAGCATGGACGTGTGTTTAAAGCTGTCTCTACATCTTTCGGTCTTATACTCGACAGCTCGTTATTCTCACCTCTAAAGATGTATAACTGAAGATATGTATGTTTTACCACCTAAATAAATGTTGTTTGAGTTGTTTAGTCTGGAGTTCAGCGTTCCGTCAATTTCTTTAATTTTATAGTAGAAAGTCAGGTATACAATCTAAAGATGTATAACCCACTTTCTACTAAAGACTTTTCTGCACTGTGACAGAAGGATGACCCCCTATCTTATCCACACCATAAAAGACATAATAAGTATCCTATCCAAGGATGTATCAACATCACAACCAGCCACACACCCAGCTACTCCTGTAAGAACTTGTTTGCAATGAACACCAAGTGGTAAATAAAGATTCTAAACAATGGTTCACCTAAACCATTTATATACAACACAAACACTACATAAGAAAAGATTCAAACAAGCAGAAGACTGTCAGAGATCAACAACTGAATATGTGATCTTGTAAGACAAATTAGAGATTTGAGATGCAGTTGTGGTAACTGCATCAAACATGTAACGAGCAGTAGAACATCCCCACATTTCATTTTTGACATGCAACTAACTAGCTGAAGGGTCGGGGTTTATAATGGAGCTGACAAACAGGACAAAATCCTCTTGGATAATGTTGCAGACAAAATATACTCTCTGTGTTATAATGCATTTTGGATTAGAGTTGTTAGAAATATAAAGAAAAATAGTAAACAAAGTTAATACAAGGGATACTACTAATGCTATATTCAATAATGTGATGTTTGCAGATGCCACAGTCAATAGTAAAACTACTAATAGATTTAGGACGAGCTAACAGATCTAATATCTGTAAATTTTAATTCTTTGTTAGAAATCATCATCCTTGTTATTTTAATGTCTACTTTTCCATGCTTGTTTGGGTCAGACAGAATTAGTTGAGGTAAATTTTCTTTTCTACAGCCCAATGCCACCCCTGTTGTCAAGCCTCACTTGTTCCCAAGTAAGGTAATGTTTCCCCGTAACCAGACATGTTTTCATGGAAGATTAGAAACAAAGAACACCACCTGTATGGTAGTGGCATTCATTCACTGCTGTCACGTGATGTCAAGGAGTCAGAAACACACACAAACACATTTGTTAAGGTGCATAGCTTAGTGGTTAGGATGTTGCACTCACGATTGTGAGATTGTAGGTTCGATTCCCAGACAGGGCATTGTGTTGTGCACTTGAGCAAAGCACTTCACTTTACGTTGCTCTTCAGTTGTTTCGTCATCTGACACATAGCATACGGTGCACCTGTACAGGTAATGTCAATTTGATGGAGAGAGTGAGCTTATGTGTACACAAACATTTAAACACTATAAACAAATCACCTGTGTGGTTGTTCAGCAAGAAATTACCAAACCCTCATACATCGTCTAACGACGGGAGAGTCCATATATATATATATATACATGACGGTCTTCTTTCAATTTCCATCTACCAAATCCACTCACAAGGCTTTGGTCAGGCCAGAGCTACAACAGAAGACCTTTGTGCAAGGTGTCACACAACAGAACAGAACCTGAAACCATGCGATCAGGAAGTAAACTTCTTACCACACAGCAGTGCCTGTACCAATTATATGAAGTAAAGGTGGCAATATATACTGACTGTGAAATGAGAGATGTGGTGCATCATGTCAGGTGTGAAGAAGAAATCTGTGCAAGTATCACCATAGGAGAGATAAGAGAGAGCTCAGAGGAAAGGTGGAAGGCCTGTGTACTACAGAAATATGGTACATTGATCAATAAACTTGATTCGGGTATTACATAAATATATCTAAAACATACAATGCTGTGACAGATCCCTCGATTAGTCAACATAATGAGAGCTTAAACCTAGTTTTAACAATAAATCTGGCAAAGCAAAACAAGTGCACATTACTCGACGGGGAATTTTTGATGTACTAATGTTACTCGGTAAATATGTTTGAAGGTACTTCAAAACCAGAAGCATGTGTCGACATGATAGAAACAAGTTCAGTTCTTTTGTTTAGGATCAAAATAAGGTGATAAATGATATGGAGTTACAACTTCAGATGAAAATCAAAGTATCTTTACCCTATTTTGATATGAAAGTCAAAGATGGCTGCCGGTGAGGCTTTAGATGATAATAAACCAAGTACCATGATGAAATAGTTAAAAATAGATTTAAAAAAACCTCTTTTTCTTTTTCTGTTAGACAACTAAGTTCATTATGTCCATAATTAGAAAAATAGTAACTTTGCTCAATAGCAAAACTAAATTTAATGAGAATTTCTGAAGTGTAAAAAGAAGATTATGTGAATTATTTATGGCAGTTGATTTCTTTGTTCTTTTTTTTTTTCTTGTTTGGTGTTTTTTTTTTTTGCATAACAAAATATAATTTTAGACTTGCATAAACCTTGTCAAATATATATATTTTCTTTGTCGTTTCAGCTCAGAGCTGTGGCCATGCTGGAGCACCGCTGTTTTCTTACACTGTTATTACTGAGAGCCTTCTCTAATATGTGGCACTTGGTGAAGAATGGAGTTTGATGTAGCTATCCTCATTTGCACCTCTTGCCATAAGGTAGGTTCATATATACAAATATATACACACAAACATATATATACAAACTCAATGAACCGGATCTTCCATTTTGTGCATATATATATATATATATATATATATATATATATATATACAGACACACATACACGGACACACACACATATACATATATATACACACACACACACATTATTCTTTAACAAGAATAGTATTGACAGTTTCAGCCCACCAGAATATTGTAGAAATTCTATGAAACATTCAAATGTCCAAATAATGAAAAACTGATACATAATTTCTACTTTAAACTGAAAAAAAATCAACAAAATGAATATATATATATATATATATATATATATATATATATATATATATATATATATATATAGGTTTAGTAATGCTCATAATACAAGTTAGGAAACTTTTGAAATAATAATTTTAATAATATTAAGAAACAACTAAAAAACACTCATAAAAAAGAAAAAATTAAGCAAAACACTATATTTGCTGAAACTGTACCTAAAAGCAGTCAGTTTACATTAAAAACAACCAAATGCACCAATAAATATAAAAAAAGAAACAAAACAAAATAAAAACACTTCAGCAACAGGGTGAATAATAATACATGAAAATAACAAACAATGTGCATAAACAAGGTATGGGAATAACAAGGATTAAAAAACAAGGGTAAAAATATATAAATTCTTATAAAAACAAAACAAAAAATAACAAAAAAACGAAACAAAAACTAAGCTTATTTGCTCATAATCACATTTAGCCACATTCACCTGTTTAACTTTTATATATACCCTACGTCCTATGTAAGATGTTTTGTTAATTAGCAAAATCTATAAATAGCTAATAATTCCTTAACGAATGAGATGATTTACTGTTAATCAGATTGCTGTAATTTATTTTTGAACTATTAACCTTGATTAAGCGTGAAGAATTTTTATGATCTTTACAATATCCGCTCTGTCTCTGCCTGGCTTGGGATCTGACTGCAATCGGCTCATTAATTGCTTGCGGTATACAGAGTTGTAAACTAGATCAAGAATAAGAACTATGCATGTGTGTGTGCATTCCATCATCATCGTCCTTGTCATTTAATGCCCATTTTCCCTTAATGGCAGGGGCTGGAAGGTTTCACAAGAATTGACAAACAAGAGAGATGCGCCATGCTCCAATTGTCTGTTTTGGCACGGTTTCTATAGTTGGATGCCTTTCCTAATGCCGACCACTTTGCAGAATGTACTAGGTGCTTTTTCACATGGTACAAGCATCAGTGCTATTCATGTGGCACCCACCATCATCATCATCATCATCACCATTTAAAGTTTGTTTTCCATGCTGGCATGGGTTGGCTGGCTTGACAGGAATGACAACCCAGAGGACTGTGCTTAGCTCCAATGTCATATTTGGCATGATTTCTACACCAAAGAACATAAATATATATATATATATGTATATATATGTACATATATATATATATATACATACATACACACACACTTGATGATGATCTATACACATGAAAATACACATTTAGGATATGTGTGCATTTTAATCTTTAGACTATAGTCTTAATTAATTCTATCAGCCCCAATATTTGCTTTAATTAATCTGATCAGTAACGAAGGAGATCACTGAGGTGGCATTAGCTAGTGCAATATATTCAACCAGCACACGAATTCTGTTGATTCATTTTCTTGCCCCATGCTCTCACACATGCATATACATACACGTATTCATAAAACAAACTAAGCAGAAGTTGTAGAAACTCAATGTATAAATGAGGCGACAACGTTAAGAAATGATGTTTATGAAATACAAACTTGTTATCGTTTCAAAGATGCTTGAGGCATATTTGAACCTGTAAGAAAG
Organism: Octopus bimaculoides; assembly: GCF_046866305.1. Taxonomy (NCBI): domain Eukaryota; kingdom Metazoa; phylum Mollusca; class Cephalopoda; order Octopoda; family Octopodidae; genus Octopus; species Octopus bimaculoides. The sequence continues at coordinate 3,741,225 of NC_142934.1, read as the reverse complement.
ACATTCACTGCATTTTGCCATGGAGAAAATTACTCACTGTAGACAAATATGAGTAAATACCCTTGAGTCTGCTCACAGCAGCCCGTAACCAGACTGGTTTAGCCTCATCTGGTTTGGGGGCGCTATGAGCTGACTCAGGGCGTTTACAGCAAGAAATTTTCCCCATGATAAAATACTGTAAGTGGATTTCCTATTGGTTTCAATGGGCCTCAAGCATATTTGAACCGGTTGCAAGATTGTATTTATTTACATATCACATTGTACAATAAGATGTATGACTATTACTGTACAAGTCAGATCTCCATATAAATTGTCATTATCCAGTTGGCTTCCAGCATAATGGTTAGCTTACCATGGTACTTAAAAGTGTTACTAGTTTTATATATATAGTTGTAATAATGAAGTCAAACCAAATAGTGGGATTTTGAAATCATTTAATACGCCTGTTTCAGTTCAATGCATCCATTACATAAACCTTCTTCAGTTAAAGCATTTCAAAAATATTTTTGAAATGCTTTAATTATCTGGTTTGACTTCATTATAACAACTAATACTGCTTGATGCCAGCACAAACTAACTGGTCTGGACTTCATGTATGCGGATACCGTAACAACAATTTGGGGTAGTTTGTTATACTTGAATAGGGCCGAAAATTCTGGTACCATGTACTGCTCTTGGTGAAACACAAATTATATACATTATATATATATACATATATATATGGTTTGGTGATGCAAACAAGGAAAATAGAACTCAAAGCATGAGTATATATACTATTTTTTGTTAATAAACAGCTGAAGTTACTGTGTGTCTCAAGGGCCATGAGTTTCATGTTAACACAAAAATCTTTTGGCCCTGAATCACTTTGCAACCTCTGCCAATTATCAATAAAACAAACACACACACACATATATATATATATATACATGTATATTTAATATTATCTGGGTAGAAAGATTAATTTGAAAAAAAAAAAATCACCAACAGCTGTTACCATTGTACAGAAACAATTGTAATTTGTGATTAACACCTGTTCATTCTATATTCTTGTTATATATATATATATATATATATATATATATATATATATATATATATATATATATATATATATATAAACCAAAAATACTCAATGATCCCGGCATCTTTAATAATTTCTTTCAAATGGAAAGAAAACGGTTAGAGGTAATAATTCATAAATATATTGTATTTCTCCAACTTCTGACTGTTTTATCAATATATATCTGTATATTCCTACACTCTACTCACACTCACACACACGATGGTCTTTCTCACAGCTTTTGTCTCCTAAATTTCATGAAGCTTTGGTCAAATGAAGGCAATGGTAGAGGAAAAGCTGCCTCGCCATGGGATTGAACTCAAACCACATGCTTTCAAAGCAAACTTCTTACCACACAACCATACGTCTGGGTGTCTAAGTGTGGTATTTACAATATACAGCTATACACACACAGATCGCAAACCTATTTAATATCTAACATTATCACTTCTATTTGACACGCACATGCGTCCACGTTTTCCAACATGAATATACACAGAGCCATGCCATGCAAGGACATTGGGAATTATGAAGGAATCAAGAAAAGAACTCGATACCAAACAACGATTTACCATTTAACCCTAGTTTTTTTGTGGCATCTTGTTTAATGTCTCATTTCATCTGAAAAGGGGAAAGCAATTTTAAAGTTTAACCAACATCAACAACGATATGATTAAGAATAAAACCGTACCTAAAGTCGGTTGTATTTCCTGTCACTGAAAAGTTATAAACAGTTATTGTATTTTGTAAACAAACATATTCGGACGTTTATATCTATGTGCATGCGTGAATGTATGTATGTGCACTCCTATGCATGAATACACAGAATTGGTTTCGAATTTTGGTACAACACTAGCAATTTTAGGGTGTGGGGGGAGCAAGTCGATTACATTGGCCCCCAGTGCGTGACTGGTACTTATTTTATTGACCCTGGAAGGATGTAAAGTAAAATTGATCTCAACGGAACTGGAACTCAGAATGTAACATATAACATCTCAAGGTACATCTTTTTCTCTGATGAAATTATGCTCATGTCACATAAATGCAAATTCAATGTATAAATTTGTAATTAAATTATTGAGTATTAATCAAAACGGCTGTAAGAAGTAAAGTAATAAATAATTTTTAACTTCCTACTCTCCATTTTCTTTTCTTCATTTAACTATATATATATATATATATATATATATATATATATATATATATATTACAGGGCATCATATGTGATGCACAGGATACTTGGCAGATAATCAAAGGTTGCAAAACAGAAGTATATTACCCACTAATTAATAAAGTACCAACATATATTGCCCACATACTAAACCAAATTAATTCCCATGAACTAGAAGTCCTGAAAACAAGCATGGATGTTTACAATAAGATTATGGAAATGATTTGAACGAATAAAGAGTTAATTCTGATTATTTTCTTAGATTGATTTTAGATTAGAATTAAAAATGATAAAAAAAAAAATGAAAAGTAATAAATGACTTTGAAAATATTCAACGATTAACTGAAAAATAAAAAGAAAAATGTGGTATCAACTCACTTGCTCTAATGATATCTTCTAACTGACGACCTTTCAATTCAAGTTCTCTTAGTTTAGCATCAATATCAACCACTTCAAGAGGAATTTCAGAAGAGGTGAATGTTTTCTAAAATTAAATAAATAAAATTTAACTGAAACATGACTGTAAATAGTGAAGAAAAAACAACAGAAAACAAGGCAATGATATTTAAACTGATAAGAGTGATTCAAAATATAGAAGAGATTAAATATAGAGCTATATTAGCAAGCTTGTTTGCTATGCTGTGCTGGAGAAACACAGAATTGGTTTGCTTCTGGCTGACCTGAAAAATGGGAAATGGAATGGCACTCAGAAAAATTAGCAACACATACATCTATTGAAATGTCACCTTTGAGTAAGCAAATCAACAGCATGGATTGTGTGGTTGTTATCAAATCAACAGCATGGATTGTGTGGTTGTTATGTTTTGTACATTTGACATAGTCCAATACATAGAAATAAATAAATAAAGATGATGAATGATGTAACAGAAGCAATGGAACCCAAAATAGATAATAAAAGAAAGAATACATTATATATTTGCTTAACCACTCGTTGAGCAGGGTGGTGTAGACTCATCTTGGAGCACTTTATTCTAAGTGACCAGACATAGCCTTCTTTTGAATTTGTCACCCTAAGGAATAAAAAGTTATCTTTAAATAATCATGCCACAAGGCAAGCCATACACAAAGTCACGAGGAGCTGCATGTGGGCCAAGAACAGACTGCCTATGCCATACACTGCACAATACCCAGCCACAGGTCGCCTAAGCCTTAAACTGCATGTGGCCCAACCACTGGTTGCCTGCACCCCGCACTAACATCCTTTTCAGGACACAGAGCTACCCAGGTCCACTACATCAGACGTATTAGACAGAGAGCCAGTAGGTTGTTTTTTTTTAACCTTTTGCTCTCTTTGTATCTATTTGCTGGAACCATTTTGTGCCAGGCAACACTACTACTACCACTGTTAATAATAATAATAATAATAATGATGATGATGATGATGATGATGATGAGCTATCAGCAGGGTATGTGGGTCATCTGTAGTCAACTAGTCTGATGAAAGTGGTATGTTTCAAGCGTTGGTTCTTTGCCAATAATTCTGATGGGAAACATTTAGCATCAAAGTTTATTTTGTGGTTTAGTAGAAACAAGTTAAGACTGATAAGACGATAAGACAGAAGGGAAATAGGGCACGTACATGTGTGTGTGTGTGTGTGAGCGAGGGAGAGAAAGAGAGTATATGTAAGTATGTGTGTGTGTATGCGAGAGTGAGTGAGGGAGAGAAAGAGAGTATATATATATATATATGTGTGTGTGTGTGTGTGTGTGTGTGAGCAAGGGGGAGACAGAGAGTGTATGTGTATGAGCAAAAGAGAGTGTATGCGTATGTGTGTGAGCGAGGGGGAGACAGAGAGAGTACATGTGTGTGTGAGCGAGGGGGAGACAAAGAGAGTATTTGTGTATGACCAAAAGAATGTGTGCATATGCGTGTGCAAGAGAGAGAGAGTACATGTGCGTATGTGTGTGTGTTCTTGTGAGTGCAACAAATCTGCCTATGTAATATTCATGCTATTGTTGTTATTCTTCTTCCTGTTAACAAACCGTTTCACTATAATATCTCCATGAAAATCTCTTGGTAGAGCTGCCCATCAATAATTGATTGCACCAGAGTTTATTCTAACTGAATACTTCACTACACCATGTTAATGGAACCGTTTCCAATTCTTCTTCCATTAAACTAACCCTAACTTCTGCGATGGCCTCATTTCGTACAAACTCTTTCCTTTTTTCACATCAATGATTCAGTTGCCGTCACTGCCAAACACACTCACTTATCTATGCACTCCATCCACAATCTAGAGCATAATTCGAACTTTCCATTCTGTGACAGAAATCATTGGCAAGGTGTGGCTGTGTGGTAACACGTTTGCATCCCAACCGCATGGTTCCAGGTTCAATCCTGCAGTGTGGCACCTTAGGTAAGTATCTTCTACTATAGTCTCAGACCAACCAGTGCCTTCTGAGTGTCTTTGGTAGATGGAAACTGTGTGGAATCAGTCACATGTATGTATATTAAGTGTGGGTGTAGGTTTCTGTGCAATCCCAGATAACATAAAAAAAAAAAGAGACAACAGCACTCACTTTTGGAATTATTGAATTTATTGTTGTGTGGCTATGTGGTAAGAAGCTTGTTTTCTAACCAGATGGTTCTGGGTTCAGTCCCACCGCGTGGCACCTTGGGCAAGTGTCTTCTACTGTCGCTTCAGGCTGACCAAAGCCTTGTGAGTGGATTTGGTAGATGGAAACTGAAAGAAGCCCATCGTGTATATACGTGTGTGTGTGTGTATTTGTGTGTCTCTGTTTTTCCCCCCACCATCGTTTGACAGCTGATAAAAGATATTAACCCAAGCTAAAACAACACATCGATTTAGTTCAAGTAGAGACCCTTTCAGAACCCCATGGATTAGAAATGCTGCTTTCAGAACCTGCTGTAACCATTAGCGTACCAGACAAAATACTGAGTGGCATTTCGTTTGTCTTTATGACCTGATCTCAAATTCCACTGTGGTTGAATTTACCTTTCGGGATAAATAAACCCCAGTTAAGTAATTGACTTCCCCCCTCCCCTCAATGGGGTGGTCTTCACTGGAATGCTTTTTACCATAGAACTGCGCAATCAGGGATGACTTGGGCAAACAATAACAACATTGTTACAGATATATCACCTTATTTATCTGAAGAGGGACTTTGTTCTCAGACACAAAACCCTGGTTGACATAGCAAATGCTCTTCTTTAACTCTTTTGATTCCCAGCCACTTGAAACCATCCTTGGTTCTAGGCTATAAATCCAGTATTTAAATGGCCTAAATTAAAAGCTTTTCTCTAAATTTTATGTTAAATTTTCCTAATAATGACAAAGTTATTTTTATAAATTCTTTGTTGTTTTCAAAATGAACTGAAACAAAGACATTGCATTCCAACAGAAATATGCTAATGAATGAGTTAAAGGAAACTTCAAATGTTGCTTTGGTTTTTTTTTTTTTTGTTTTTACCAAAATTTATACTTGCTGATATTAGATATCAGTAATCTGCAGAAATCTAACCCCACCCCCTCGTTATTCTACGATATGTTTAATCTCTCATATCTTGGTTTCCACAAAAGCTGCAGATTCATTCATCTCATCCAGAGATTAGTTGTATACAAATTCTGTTCCACATAAGACTGACTCCAGGATTAACATTCAGCAATTAGTTGTTCCACATAAGACTGACTCCAGGATTAACAAAACATATTTTTTCAAATTCATTAATTCATATTTTTATTTGGTTTGCTCACGTTGTAACTGAGATTTGAAAAATTTTAAATATTCTTGTAAATTTTGATGATTTTAATAATGTTTTTCAATGGTTTAGTCAGGCAGCACCCACCAATGTTCTGTTTCAGAGCCTCTCAGACACCATCAGAACAACAACCTCTGGATAATCGGTCTAGATAATTGCTTCAACCTACACTCTAGCATGTTCTGCAAACTTTAACCTATAAACGTCAGGGGAGCGATTAACCAAGAACTGCTGTCTCCTGGGAGCAACTGTCAAGGAACTATCAGAGAATGAGTGAGGTTGCCCTAGGACCCTCCAAGACTTATGCAAGGCAACAAGAAAAAGGCAAGGTGTTGACTGAGGGATAGATTAAGTCTGCCATGCAAAAAGTCAAAGAATAAACAATAAAGTTAAAAAAAAAAATGAGAAAAAATATAAAACAGATAGGTTGTATGAGTAATAAACCAGTTATTAAAGTTCATAATGTTGAAATTCCTTTCTCCTCATGACATATCAATTTATTTAATGTTGCGAATTATACACAAGAATAATGAGATAAGACACGTATCATCATCGTTGTAATGTCCATTTTCCATGTTTGCATAGGTTGGAGGGAATTTTATCATTGAGGCACGTTTCCTATGCTTGGATGCTTTTCCTGTCACCAACCCTCACCTGTTTCCAAGAAAGATAATCCCCTATGGCCAGACATGTTCTTACAAACTATTAGAAATGAACGACACTGCTTATGTGATAATGACATTCATAACTATCATGTGATGCCAAGACAAGGAAATACAAACATACACACATACATATGTATGCACATATTCTATTACATCTTTGCATCACTATGCCCCCAGAAACAGCTATGGGATCTTAACAAACTATAAACATCTATATGGATTTACAATATTCTCTGCACTCCACCAGTATTGATAAAATTTTAATACGGTTTTTATTATAAGTAGGACTATATATCATATATCCTTAACATATTTATACATTTATATATCAATATATTTTTAGCACATGATTTTGCACACATAATTATTTTACAACAGAATATATTTTAGTAACCTATCTTTTGTCCCATCATAATTTTCCCTATGCCTCAAATATACTGAGCACTTCAATGTGTCCTATATATAGGAAAAATTTCATCTCTTGAAAATAAATTTTATATATATATATATATATATATATATATATATATATATATATATATATATATATATATATATATATATATATATATATATATATATATATATATATATATATATATATATATATATATATATATATATATAATAGGCACAGGAGTGGCTGTGTGGTAAGTAGCTTGCTTACCAACCACATGGTTCTGGGTTCAGTCTTCTACAAGAACTAGACCAATGGTTCTCAACCAGGTTCCACATGGCCCTTGGGGACCCATAGGAGAGTCCTAGGGCAAGTGTCTTCTACAATAGCCTCGGGCCGACCAAAGCCTTGTGAGCAGATTTGGTAGACGGAAACTGAAAGAAGTCCGTCGTATATATATATATATATATATATGTTTGTGTGTCTGTGTTTGTCCCCCCACTGTCGCCTGACAACCGATGTTGGTGTGTTTATGTCCCCATAACTTAGCAGTTCGGCAAGAGAGACCGATAGAATAAGTACTAGGCTTACAAAGAATAAGCCCTGGGGTCGATGTGCTCGACTAAAGGTGGTGCTCCAGCATGACCACAGTCAAATGACTGAAACAAATAAAAGAGTAAAATATAAAGAAGAGCCCAAATTTATTGAGGAGTATTTCATGGTTGGCTCGAAGAAAATCTGTTTTTGTATTCGGATTAAAAATAAAAGTCTTTATGTGAACTCGACAGACAGACCTGAAGAAGATCTGGACTCATAGAGGGCATGTTTTGAGGAAGTTAAGAGGGATGACAAAAAGACAAACTCTACTAATTGATTGACTGAGTAAACAATTAATCAATTGGTTAAATTGTTAATCAACTAACAAAAAGTGAAGAAGTGAACTAGAATCAGTGTGTATGTGTTATTGTATAATGACCCTCTCTTGATACAACAAAATAAAAAAAATGCAAAAGTCTGTACTAGAAAATTCAAGAGAGTCTGTAGATGTCAGTTAAGTTTAGTTGTGATGAGGGGGCGAAAAAACAAACAAACAATAAAACTGACATTTCCTATTAAGACATTTTAATGAAAAGTGTTTAAGTAATGGCTGAACTGGGTGAAGTGATAAAAAAAAAGAAAGAAAAACAAAATAGGAGTGAATAGGTTAGATGAAAGGAAGAGGAAATAGCTAAGGAGATAATAACAGAGAATGAGAAAGTGTGTGTGAGAGAGAGAGAGAGAGAGAGAGAGAGAGAGAGAGAACGTGGCAGGGGTAAGTAGTCCATGTTAGGGTCAAGATGACCAAAGCAGTGGAACATAATTTTGTTATGGAGAAAGGTGGTTAGTGTGAAAAGAGGACAAAGGCTGAGTGACCAGGCTAGGAGTGTAGACAGACCATGCAACTACAAAGAAACAAACCAGACAGGAGCATGTAGGTGTGTTTGAAGTAGAAGAATTGAGCAAGGATTTCATGGTGAGCTGCCAGTCATTTAGTTGTCTTTGGACCTTCAAAGATGAAGATGTGGTGAAAGAAGTGCGTTGAGGTAGCAAAACAAAGATTCCAGGATGCCAGGGAGGTTATTGCAGGCAGCCATAAAATATTCCAAGAACTAGACCAATGGTTCTCAACCAAGTTCCACATGGCCCTTGGGGACCCATAGAAGAGTCCATTGCTAAAATTTATCACCAATAAATTTGTTATGCTTTTACAATACACAAAATATTTTAGCAATTTTTTTAATACAATTCCTAATGATATTTAATCATAAACAATGAGATTTTATGACCCTTTCAATACCAACCCAGCTGAAACCGCCTCTGGCTCTGAGTACAAATGCCTTGGTTTCGTAAGTTCTGAATTAAAATCTTCCACCAAACCTTAGTCACAATTCATGTTCCTAACACTAGCTTAATGATAACTAAGTTATTTTACTAAATTCTTTGTTATATTTAAAATTAATTGAAAGAAACACAGAGCATCTCAACAGAAATACGGTAACAAGTAGATTATAGTTGTCTCAGTCAGTTATCCATCTTTTGTGGGGTTCATCATTCCCCTCACTGATCTTTCTTTTCAGTGGTTTCCCTAAGATCTCACAGCTCTTCCCCACCCACTCCTCTGTACACATCACATGTCTATACCAGTGTAGTGAGCTCACCAGTACACATCAGCTAACACTTGGTCATTTCTTCAGCTTATTTATGCTTTACCATTCATGAGGGTTACTGTTACACACCCAAAGAACTATGCTTACCTCATCTCTTCCCATCCCTAGCAAAATTTATGCTTCATGCAGTTTCCTTTCCATATGGACTCAGCACTAATTAGACCACCGTTTAATAGAAACTATCAACTCAGAGAATTCATTAAATGGTTGATCGTCCTATTAATTACACAAGTGCACCAATGGCTGAAACTTTCACAGCTTGACCCCTTAGTTTAAGGACCATGTTTCAAGTGGATCCCTTTTACCTTGCTATCAGTTGATGACACTGTAACGCCAGTCACGGAGGTTATCACTTTCCTACACAATCTCGTTAATTATAGGTATAACTGCTCTCTCTGTGTTTCAGTGATTTTCACTTTTGGGATCAGCTGCCTTCTCTGGTCTGTTAGGGGATTCCCCTTCGGGCAATCACTGTCCCACTGATTCTTGCTCGAAAAATGTCAGAGTAGTACTAACATTGTGTGTATGTTGTAGGGGTTCTTCTTGGTAATGGCATCGATCCAAAGAGAAATGTTGCTTACGAATTCAACCCTCTCACTATCATTGTACTGAACCTTCTCTCAGCTCCACTCCTGACTAAATATAAATAATAGTCTGCAGCTGATGATATGTAACAATGCAGAAACTTGTCCTACAATCAGAGCCCAGCTCCATGTCTTTTCACACACATTTTTTATAGGGAGAATTGCTCTTGCAAGACAGTGATTTTAACTCATTCATGTAAACTCAATGTATTTTAATTATCACTGCTTAGTGCAGGGAACTTTTTTAACCAATTACCCCCAAATATACTTATTTATGCTGATGTTACCCCCTTGATTCGAAAGAAAGAAAATCACAGAGTTTTACCCCACTTAGGGTAATTTACCCAAGTTTACCGATATGTGGCTTAGTGTGTCTTTAATTAGTTCCAGCTTGACAAAGCCTTGCACACACCAGCAAATTTATTGTTTGTTGTATACATAACAGCAGTTCTTAGTAAGCTACGATCAAAACATTTGGTGTGTAGCTGATGAAGCATAACAACACAGAAACATGGCCTGTAGTCATATAAGTGAGATGATATCCATAGCACAATGGTGTAGTTTCAATTATCTATAAGTAGAATTTCTCTTCCAAGAGTTACTACAGTGAAAATTTTTCCACATTTGGGTGTATTTGAATATGTTGACTATTGGGTTGGTGCATAATTATTGCAGCTATTTTTCAACAAATTTTATTCAAGAAAAACAATAACACTATTTAACAAAAATATCTTTAAATGATGGTCTAACCATCTGTCAAACAAATGGGAAGCAGTAATTGAAGTAGATGGTGAATATGCTCCAGAATAATCATTTAAAGACGTTTTTATTAAATATTGTTTTTGTTGAATACAGTTTGTTGCAAAAATGCTGCAATAACTATGCACCAATTCAATATAAATGTGCACAGCTTTATTTTAATCATTGCTGCTTAGTGTGTTTTTAATTAATACCTAATAGTGCTTTTTCTTGCCCTTTTTCATTAATTACCTCGTCAAAGGTTGAGGGGCCCATCACCCATGTCAGTCCAGACAGACTACTTAATGTTCAGTGGGGGGTTGATGAAAACCCATCGGAAAAAAAAAACGTAAGTGGTGAAGGAATTCCAAAACTTTGCAGATCAGGAGAAGCCTAACTGGACAAACTGTTTCATCTCAGAGGTTTGGTGTAGGGATAACAAGACGACGGAAGATGAATGGATGCAGGCAGTGGAGGAATTGGTTATTTAAAAAGTAATTGAAGAGTCAGGAAGAAGGATCAGTGTGGGTTGAGTAGTAAGTCAATACAGGTGAGTGAGTATTTGACAAACAGCTGTGGTGGCCTTCATTTCATAAGTTAAAAGTTGTGAATGTGTGTGTATGTTTAGCAACAGTATCACTCCAAATAAGTGAGAAGTGGTAGAATGGTGAAGAATTGTCAAATCTTGAGAAGAGGCTTTGTCTTTGGTAAGCAGATCTGGTAATATCATCAGAGATTGTAATATCAAGGGTTGATTGAAGAGAGAGAGAGGGGGGGGGGGAGAAGGAAAGGCTTTTAGTTGTGTGTTGTTTATGCCAGGAGGAAGTGTAGTATAAGACTGTCCCTTTGATAAGTGTAGGGAACGTGACTTTGTGCTGTTGCAAGATACCAGGTGATCAATGGAACCGGCTTACAAAGGGTCTGTTTATAGATGCAGGGCACACGTGGTAAAGTGACCAGGATGTGTGTGGCTAGGATTACAAGAACGTCACTATTCTAGTCAGGTAACTTATGACCAGAGAAAGAGAGAGAGATTCATTGGCATTTACTGTACCCAGTACACTCTGTAAAGTGGTTGGTGCTAGAAAGGGCATCCAGCCATAGAAACTAATTCAAGACAGGGATTGGAACCTGGTGCAGCTATCCCAGTTTGCCAGCTCCTGTCAAACTGCCCAATCCATGCCAGCAAGGAAAAACGGATGTTAAATGATGATGATGATAATGATCTGAGCCATTCGCCTGTTTTGTACTCATGTCTCCATCTTCTGCTTCTTGTTTATTTGATGCTATTTCATTACTCTATCAGCCTTTCTAATCATAACATGCTGCCACTTGTGCCATCAAGAAAAACATTACATCTGTCTACATACCCCACCACCACCACCACACCCACCCACTATCTATACCTTTCTACTGTTACTACCCTCACATCACTATGTCCCGAGTAATGACAGATTTGCTGGTATCAGATACAGCCACCCACCACCATTTACACTCCAATACTCTTATGCACCACTCACCCTCACTCAGGTCAATCCTTTGACATAAATCATAGTCTTACCATAGACTTTTTCTACAACTATTTACTCCCTTGCTCCCTCTCTCAGTCCCTTTATCTGTCTCTCTTTATCTCTCCCCTCTCTTTCACCAGCACACATTTAGCTGATGACACTATCTCCTACTCTTTTCTGTCATTACTATTTCTCCCTCTCTCTCTCTCTTTCATTACACCCTGCCATAACTATTTCACTTCAGTACTCCTACCACTGTTTGTACCCTTTGCTCCTCCTCTTCAACACACTCACACCACCACTCAGTTTCCTCCTCCATATTATACTACTTTCACACATTCCTCTTATTTCATCTTTAATCAGTGAAGAAAATTATAAAGAAGAGGGTTTCTTTTTTTAATTTTTTAGGAACAAATAAATAAATAAATAAATAAACCACTCAGAATCTGAAGACAATTCTTCACTTTGTAAATGGTTAGGACATGTGGGAAAATATAGGCAGAAGATGACAGGGAATGGATACTGAATAAAACGCATTGATAACATGTAACACACGATTGAGAGGCAGCATTGTTAAATTTCAAACATTATATATGAAATAAGCAATAAAGAGATGAAAGTTGAATGAAAGAGACTTTGAGAGAGAGAGAGAGAGAGAGAGAGAGAGAGAGAGAGAGAGAGAGAGAGAGAAAGAGAGAGATAGAGAGAAAGAGAGAAAGAGAGAGAGGGAGAGCGTGTGTGTGTTTAACTGGCACTTCAGTTATGACAAGTGTTCCAGTTGGTTTGATCAATGGAACAGCCTGCTCATGCAAGTGGCTGAGGATTCCACAGACATGTGTGCCCGTTATGTTGTTCTCAAAGAGATTCAGTGTGACACAGAGTATGACAAGGCTGGCCCCTTTTGAATTACAGGTACCACTCATTCTTGCCAGCTGAGAGGACTGGAGCAATGTGTCTTGCTCAAGGACACAATGTGCCATCAGGAATTGAACTCACAACCTTACAATCATGAGTTGAACGTCCTAACCACTAAGCCACACATGTTTGTGTATGCATGTGCACACACACACACACACACACACACACACACAGAGTCAAGTCACATCAGAACAATTAATGGAAAAAGACAAAAAGAACAAATAAAAATGGAAATCCTCTCATCAGCCATGGAGGCCAGAGTACAAGTGCAGTTTCGGTGCATCTAATGTCTGAAGATTATAAATTCCGTGTTACTGCTCGCCTGGTAGGATGGAGAATTGCAGCTAGAACCAATTAATACAACAACAAAAGATCTATCTATGAGTGCATGCACACACACACACACACACACACACACACAGAGGCAGCAGTCTGCCAAAAGGTATCATATCAAAGAATAACAATGTAGAAACATTAACAAAATTTGTAAAAATCTACAAATGTAATAGTTTAATCAGTTTTAATTACAAGATTGAAAACAAAACAGGATGAAATAATGTTATGAAATATTTATAACAATGTGATCATGTCAATAGCATGCAAGGAAACGAAGAAAACTCATTAAATTGAAATGTTAACGAAAGTTATTGAAATAAAAAATTTTATTGATAATGTAAAAATTGAAAGATAAAGCTTTGAGTTAAAGACTCATTATGTAATTAAGGTCATATAAAAGCTCGTTATAAATTAAGGTAATAATTAACAACAAACACAGAAACTGGAAAAAATATCTGGAAAATGTTTTGAATTTATTGAAGAACAACTCCAATAATTGTGGAAGATGGTATTTTTTGGTCACATGATGATGGAAGCAACAATCAATAAGAACAACAATGAAATAAAGCAGCTAATTGAGAGTAAAAGAGCAGTTTTTTTCATGCTTACCAAAATGATAAGAATCAAGAGCAGAAAAGGAAAGTTTGCATTCCAGATAACAAAGACAAAACTCATGCAATAAAGAACAATTAGCAGCAGACTGAAGCAGCCATAATCGAGAAACGAGCTGATATGCCATCACATGTACATTTCCAGAGATTTCTTCAGCACCACTGAAGTAATTTATTGTTCTAGTTTAACAATTCCAACAACCCTCAGATCAAAAGATGGTAAAAAAACTTCTCAAAGAACAAATGGGTGTCAACATCCAATACAAAGAACATTTCAGGAATTTTGATTTATTGTGACTGTATTTTCTATGATGGTATCTAGAGATCTTTCATTGGTGGCACAATAATGGACATCTGCCATTATGGGAGGGGGGGGGGGCAAAAAAAGGAAAAAAACCCCACCAAGGTACCAAGATTTGATGGGATTCTGGATGAAATTTATAAATTCAAGCATGAAACACCATCAACAAAGTTCCATGTATGGTTTCTGCTAAACTGGATGCGAAAAAAGATACCAGCTTCGAAATGGGAACCAAGAGTAAAAGAGTCTCAATGCATTTTTATGACTTCAGGTAGCAAAAGGTTTCTCCCCCGTGCAAAGATTAGCAGCCATTATGAAGTACTGCTAAAGAAGCAATGAAGCATGGGTGTTTATAGATCATTTTTAATAGCTGAAGAATTAATTTGCAAGAAAGGCTGAATGCAAGCAATTTACAGTCACTTTAATAATTGAATTACTGACGCCAGTAAGAGAGAGAGAGAGATAGAAGAGAGGAGAGAGAGAGAGAGATAGAAGAGAGGAGAGAGAGAGAGAGAGAGGAGAGAGAGAGATAGAAGAGAGATAGAAGAGAGGAGAGAGAGAGAGAGAGGAGAGAGAGAGAAAGAGAGAGAGAGAGAGCATGGCATCGGTTGTGGATACATCTTGAGTGAAAGTGTTGTATAAATGTTAATGTGTCTCCTGGACATTTAACCACCTCTTTATTCCAGAAGGACTTTTAAAGGCTCATCTCTTTGGTTTGTAAGTAATAAATTTTCCACTAGTCTCAACCAATGTACCCAGATTCTTCTACCTATTTCCAACAATTAAATGAATTGAAAGAGAGAGAGTAATGTCTTTGGTCCACATCTACAAAACTTCATTTAGAACTATGAGTTGAGACCAAAACGACACTTATAAATACGAAACCTTTTCACTGTTCAAATTGGAGAAAGACTTTGGTTGAAACAGACAAAAAGAAAGATTGGGAAAAACTGGCTGAAATAACTGGGAATATGATCATAATATAAGAAAATGTGTTAGAGAGACATTCAATGAAGTCATGTCAGCATTGCAATAATTTTGTAAATGAGAGAAAATGTTTTGGATTTCTTCTAACAAGAATTCTTTATCTCTGTTACATTAGACACAGAAAATTTTCCATAAACAATTAAAAAAAAAAGAAGCAACAATAAAATAAAACATGTGTTAAGAAACTAATAATAGGAAAAGTGTGTGTGTGTGTGTGTGTGTGTGTGTGTGTGTGTGTGTGTGTGTGCATATATGAACACACACACAAATATTCCTTTCATTCTTTTACTTGTTTCAGTCATTTGATTGGCCATGCTGGAGCACTGCCTTCTGTTGAAGAAATCAACCCCAGGACTTATACCTTGTAAGCCTAGAACTTATTCTAACAGTCTTTTGTGCCAAACTGCTAAGCTACAGGGACGTAAACACACCAACATCGGTTGTCAAGCGATGGGGGGGGGGCAAACACAGACACATGTAAATATATATATATGTGTATATGATGGACTTCTTTCAGTTTACGTCTACCAAATCCACTCACAGAGCTTTGGTCAGCCTGAGGCTATAGTAGAAGACACTCGCCAAAGGTACCCTACAGTGGGATTGAACCCAGAACCATGTGGTGGAGAGCAAGCTTCTTACCACACGTGAAGGCACATGGCCTAGTGGTTAGGGTGTTGCATTCATGATAGTGTGATCATGGGTTCAATTCCCAGACTGGGCATTGCATTGTGTTCTTGAGCAAAGCACTTCATTTCACGTTGCTCCATGATCATTTCGACATCTGACATGTAACATATGGTGCACCTGTACAGGTAATGTATTTGATTTGATGGAGGGAGTGAGCTTATGTCTACACAAACATTCAGTCAATATAAACAAATCCTGTGTGGTTGTTCGATAAGAAATTGTCAAACCCTCATAAGTCGTCTAACAACAGGAGATTTCATTATATCCTCTTTTACTTGTTTCAATCATTTGACTGCGGCCATGCCAGAGCAGCACCTTTAGTCGAACAAATTGATCCCAGCACTTATTCTTTGTAAGTCTGGTACTTATTCTATCAGTCTCTATTGCTAAATCGCTAAGTTATGGGGATGTAAACACACCAACATTAGATTGTCAAATGATGGTGGGGAAACAAACACAGACATACACACACACACACACACACACATATATATTATATACTTATATATACACGATGGGCTTCTTTCAGTTTCCATCTACCAAATCCAGTCACAAGGCTTTGGTTGACCCAAGGCTATAGTAGAAGGCACTTGTCCAAGGTGCCATGCAGTGAGACTGAACCTAGAACCATGTGGTTGGGAAGCAAGCTTCTTACCACACAGCCATGTCTATATATTTAAGCAAAACGTACAAGAATATATCTTAACCCATTAAGTCCCACTGTCCTATAAATAAGATACTAAATGAAAACTTTAAATAAGCTATATCACATTATCTCAGTGACCTATTTATAGGACACCGAGTATTTCCATTTCTACTTGAAGTAAAGGAGTTTTAATAATTATTTTTATCATTTTAACCCATTTTCAATCATCTGTGAAAATTTAAGAACTCTGGGACTTAATGGGTTGAATAGAATTAATTCTCTACTTCAAACCTTTATATTAAAAGCAAATTCAGAAGTTTTAAAACTTTAATACTCAGAATGGAGTCTTTTGAAAAAATGTTATCAGGCTAATGAAAGCAGGTCAGTTCTCTGGAAATTTGGGTTTTTACAGATGAGACATTGAAGCAGCAAAATGCAGAGCTGGCTTTCCTTCCACCACAAACGCTGCAATGGAAGGAGAACGGGCTCTTGCTGGAAGCAAAAACAGTTTGGTAAGTATTATTATAAAACAGCAGTGAGATGGCCTCATGCTGTTAATCCATGACCTTAACTTTTCCACTGTTGCATCATCATTCATGCATTGACATTAAACTTGAAAAGAAATACACACACAACATCAATAAAATCATCAATAAAAACAATGTATATACCTTCTTCGTATCACTTTTAAGAGAAGTTTCTGGTTGGTTTGGTAAAGTATCGTTGATAGTAAATGTAAAAGTCCGTGTGACTGGAATTCTTCTCCTCTGTCCAGTACTGACACTTTCATTGACATCTCCATTGCTTTGACTATTTTGGGAGATTCTATTGTTATTCACATTCAAATGTTTAACTTCTGGATCAACATAGCCTTCCACCTTTCTCGTTGCAATTCGCCGCTCAGCCTCGAGTTGCCATTCTGTTTTGACTTCCGTTTTAGTGTTTTGTTCAGAATGAGGTGTCTCAATTCTTTCAAATGCCTCTGGAATCGTTTTAAGTGCAGACGGATTTTCTTTGTTTTCTTTGGCTGTCTCAGTTCTTGAACCTATTTTCTCACGCCGAGGCTTTGGTATAGGATTAACTCGATCATCAATAATAGTAAGAGAGCCTTTGTTAGCAGGAGACATATGCCCAGGGTGCAATTTAGTTGTAATAACACCTGAAGCTGGGCTGTTTGCATCATCGTTTCCTAAATGTTTTCCTCTGGGTTTTACCAGGGATTTTCCTGCAGAATGAGTTGAATGTATGTCTGCTGCAGATTCTGACAAAGCATTAGGTTTCACAGTCTTAGAAATTTCAAAATTATTTTTAGAGCTGGCAGCAGTAATTCCACCAGAAGAAGGTATGTCCATAGCCACGTGTCCTCTATTAATCTCTTGATGTGGTTTCAAATTTTGCTCATTTTTCATTATGGTACTTAAAGGAAAAGACGGTGGAGGTACGTTGTTTTTATCAGATTTTGCAACATCATCTGGTTTCTTGGAATCTGTTGGTTGATCACCAATGCCTGGGGCAACTTTAGAATAATCTTTAATTCTTTGCTGAATACTTGGAAGCTGTACTCTAAGAGATGCTCTGGTTTGCTTTCTAGGGGTGAATGAACTTGAGGCTGTAGACGTTGAATTGGTACTTTCTTGTTCTGACTTTGATGAAGAATTTAAGGCAGCCTGTGGCTTGTTTTGATGATTTGTATGAGCAGTTATCACATCAGATTCTTTTTCAGTTGAATTGATCAAAGATGTCTTACTTTTATTAAGGTGTAAATGAGGATTCTTGAAATTCTGTGAGTTATCTCCCGATAAGGATTTGATGGTTGAAGAATTGGTAACTGTGGAAGTTGAGGTTTGTGACAGTTTAATATTCGGCACAGCTGGCTCTGTTGGCAGTGGTGATGGGGGATCACTATTAGTAGGTGAAGAACTGGTGCTCTGGCGTTGTCGAATACCAGCCAAGCTTTTCAGCAAGCCTGAGACTACGTATTGTTCACTGTTGTCTTTTAAATTTGAAACAGATTTGTGATGCATAGTTGCTTGCATTTTTTTATCCCCCATTGTCCGACTAGAGACTTCTTTCATGAGCATTGGCGTATCTAATGAAGGATCTGATTCTGGTTTTGCAGCAGATTTTACTGATACAGTAGAGAAAGTCAAGTCATTTGTCTCTCGTTTTTGACTATCAGATCTCTCATGGAGATTAGAGTCTCTATAAGGTGAAGTCTGAAAAGTTTTCTCAGAATTATAACTAGAACGGTTTTCATGCTGAGGAAAAGAATTTTCAGGTAAATTTGTTGAAGATTTTTTTGTGCTGGAATCAATTCCCTTTAAATGAGCCTTTAATGCTGAAGAAGAATTTTTTCTTCCATTGTTAATCATCTGTTCTTCTTCCATTTCTTTCTTGTACTGTTTATCTGATCTGAGGCGTTCTTCTGCTTTCTGAACTTGATCTTTCTTTTTGTCAAAGAGTTTACCCTTTAATCTTAGTGACTTCGCATTTGCAGAAGGATCATTTTTACTCGAATCCATATTATTTGAAGTGGTTTTATCAATGGAGTTTATTGTGATGGGTGATGGTGTGGTGGTTTGTTTTTGTGTGGAATAGTCAGTTAAAATTTTACTTGTAGGTGACATATAACTTTTTCTAAAGCAGGATCTGTGATACAAGTTACCGTCTTCAATATGTTTTTCAATAAGATACACTTTGTCCTTGCACAGTACACAATAATCGCCACCCGAAGGCTGCTTGGTTGGAGTGGAACTACCCTGAAGAAAGAAAACAAAACAAAAGAAAGATTTGAATATGAAAGACAAAAACAACTGAAAATTACTATTTTTAAATCTCACAACGAGAGATATTCAGCAACAGTATTTTGGAGTAAAGTTTGTTTGCCAACATAACATGGCAGTCCTGGTTTGCAGCAACATTAGTCCTAAACCAGGACTGCCATGTTATGTTGGCAAACAATCTTTACTACAAAAACAACTGATTTCTACAAATTTATCCAGTGAAAGTTTTGTAGCAAAAAGAATTAAATAACTACATTTTTTTTTATTCTTTTATTTGTTTCAGTCATGTGACTGCAGCCATGCTGGAGCACTGCCTTTAGTCAAGCAAATCGATCCCAGGACTTATTCCTTGTAAGATCGGTATCTTTTGCCAAACTGCTAAGTTACGGGGACGTAAACACAGACAGACAGACACACACACACACAATTGGCAAAGTATGAGAGATAAGGGCCAGAGCGGAAAAAGGACCAGAGCAGAGCAGGTTTCTTGCTGTAATGGAGCTACATGACATCTTACATTTTAGAAGAGAGAAGGTGGGAGAGATTGAGTGGAGACTGGAGTAGTAGTAGTAGTAGTAGTAGTGGTGGTAGTAGAAATAGTAGCAGTATGAAGGCATGTGCTGTAACAGCATGTTACTACATCCACCAGGTGTTGGTGATTCCCTACACTAGGCAGATGGTGCCTCTGCACTACTCAGGTGACAACCCTCTAACCTAGTGGTTCCCAGCCTGGGGTTCGCAGAGTCCCTGGTAGTCTGCAAAGGTAGTACTGGGGGTCCATGACTAAAAATCAAAATTTCATATATATCATCATCGTTTAATGTCCGTTTTCCATGCTGGCATGGGTTGGATGGTTTCAATGAGGTCTGGAGAACCAGTGGCTGCACCAGGCTCCAATCTTATTTGGCAGAGTTTCTACAGCTGGATGCCCTTCCTAACGCCAACCACTCTGAGAGTGTAGTGGGTGCTTTTTACATGCCACCAGCACAGGAGCCAACGCACACACACATAAAAATAAGCATATTAAAAAGGGTCTGTGGAAAACTCATTTAAATAAAAGAGTTGGGAACCACTAGTCTAACCCATCGGTCTGTTTGGGCAGTCATTGCTGGTGAGGGTTTTTGATGACATCGGAGGGCAAATTCCACCTTAACCCCTTTCAGTCACCATTTACAACACAGAAGAAATGCCGGGGTCTATTCTTTGAAATACAGGAGCAATGTGAAATGAAGTGTTTTGCTCAAGAAACACAATATGCAGCTTGGTCCCAGAATTGAACCCACAAACTGGCAACCGTGAGTGCAACACCCTAACCACTAGGCCACTAGGAACTGGAGAGTGATTAAAACTGATTTCATACCTTTTTCGTGTTATCTTCTTTACTTGGTGTTAATCTCTTCGGTTCAAACTTGTCATAAGGGTCACTGTCCGGGTGTCGCTTCATTCCAATCGATATATGAGATTTACATTTTTGTACGTCTGGGCCACCCACTGGGAAAAAATAAAGCAAGTTTATTTACAAACAATTCACAAAAACAATAAAATCATATAAATTATTTCATAAATTTATGATTAAAGCGCCAACATTAAGGTTGATGGTTTATAACATTTAAAACTGCAAATCTGAACTGATATGTAAAGCTGCTGCACTCCGAGTATCACAGCATCTGATAATCTTCACAAACATCACTGCAAATCCTTTCGTTCAATATTTGCTGCATTTTCTTTTCTTTTACACCCCCCCCCCCCCCCACCCGAGCCACCCAGATTTAAAACCAGGTCCTTTACAACTAATGACTCAGAAGTAGAGACTAACATAGTTGTGAAGCTGCACGGCTGGAATTGATGAATGAACCATTGTCAGAGTTCTCACAGATGTCAGTATGGCAAGCTCATTAGTAACAATAATAATAATAATAATAAAAAAACAAAACAATGTTAGCTGTTATTGTTATGACAACTATATAGAAACTACAAGGTCAGAGTTACATTTCTAAGTTCACATTTCTTTTTCAGAACTAGAAAACACTTCAGACCTGAACAATAGTTGGTCCCATATGAGGGATAAGTTTGCCCTAATTAGGAATACAGCCACACACACTCTCTCTCTCTACTATTATACATCCACTAGAGATAAATCTTCAACACTGTTGAACCACCTCCCCATCACAAAGCTGGATCTTCCACTGCTACTACAATCATTTTTAATCTCTAAATTTGCTGACAATAAACAATTTTTCACCTAAATCTATTCATTTCACCCAGATTTTCTCTTTCTGTCACTCTCGCTCTGTCCTAACTACTTTATCCCTTATCTTCCAGTCAACGATCACCACTAAAAATGTCTCCCTCTGGAACTACTTTCCTACAAACCGTCAACCCAAACACTAATTATGCCACCTCATCTAATTAACCATTTCAGTCACTTTTGCAGAACAAAGAAAGGCTAACAGTAGTTCCTGGTCTTCATGAGATGAAATAATTGTTTTTTTTTTTAAATGGTACACATGTAAAATAAACATATACATATATCTTTCTGATTACTCAAGCATAAACATGATAATTAATATGAGAGACTATACGGATATACCAATCTTTCAAAAAGAAATGAAAATAGAATATATATAAACTTGAAAATATGCAAATTAAAAGGAAAGAAAGAGCTTGAGTCATTATAATCCATTCATCATTTGACATCTGTTGTCCACGCTGGCATGGGTTGAACGGTTTGACCAGGGCTGGTAAGCTGGAAGGCTTATTTTTCTCAGTTCAATGGGTCTTCTCAAGCATGACATAATGCTCAAAGGTCTCGGTCATTGCCTGTGTGAGGCCCAACACTCAAAAAGAACTCAACCACTTTGCCTCTATGAGGCCCAATCTGTACATTTTTTTTTCCTGAGCGCTAGGACCCAAAAGGGGCCAGTTATACAGTTTCCATGGTGTATAAGTGACTAAGGTCACAGTATTCCGAATGCAGGGTCCAAAGCCAGCAATTATGAAAAGTTGATTACTTCGACCCCCGTACTTACTTGAGTGGCATTTTATTTTATCAACAATCAAGAGATGGAAAACAAAGTTGACTGGAAAAAATGCTGCTAAACATTGTGCTCAATGTGCTAACAGCACACCACTTTAGCCTGTTATACTCAATAACATAGGCCAACCGAAAAAAAAAAAAAAGTCTCCCTGTTATCAAAAAATCTAGGCCTGAACAAATTGTTTTGATACAAAAAATGCGAAAATGACCACCATTTATTACCATTATGTCAAGATTTTAAGATATTGGATCCATAGAATTCTATTGTTTTTTTCTTTTCAATAAAAATAGCTTATGAGGAACAAGGTATAACATACAAACATACATACATAGAAATTAGTTTATCTTCAAAAACAGAACGTTTTCTTAAAATTCTGAAAAACCAGTAAAAATCTTTAAATTTCTATAGACAAATTACATCATTGTTTGTGCCTAATTTCCCATGAATTTGCATTTGGATGAGGTTCTTGAGTGCTGAACCTTTTAGTAAGATCACAAGCTGAGTTCCATCAAAAGTACACCATCAGGCACAAGTCCCATCTGCCAAATCAAACAAGTAACAAGATACATCCCAGTTTCTGAGTCGTTAGTTGAATACGAAACCCAAGCAATGGTAACTGTTCTACAATTCTTATGATGTAATCTATAAACATTTTATTTATAATAAACAGAAGATGTTGATTACTGAAAACTCACATTTTTCTTTGTCCTTGAAGTAATTGTACAAACTTGCAACATAGGTGATAATACTAAGTTTGTCTGGGACTTTGAGTTCTTCCATATCTTTAGCCTCCAAGAGAGCAGTGACTCCAAGTTGTTCAGCAACAGTGAAAGCCTTTAGGAATAAAGTTAACAATATTAAATGCATCATTTGATGCACAAAACAAGTTGGAATTTGGATTTAATGAAAAAAAAATTTTTTAAACACCGGTATAGGACTATTTGGGGTTTTTAGCAACATTCTGATGCTTGTTTTTGACAAGGATCAGCAAGTTCTGTTGTAAAACATAAAACCAATCATTTTGGTTTCATATCAAATCTTCTCTCTCTCATTCTAAACACACAGTGATTCAGGAGTCCCTTTAGCATCGACCTGATATCTTCTATCTTTTACTTATTTCAATCATTAAACTGTGGCCATGCTGGGGCACCACAATGAAGAATTTGTTGTTGAATGAATCAACTCTAGGACTTGTTTATTTTCTTTTCCTTGTTTTTAAACCTGGTACTTATTTCGTCAATCTCTTTTGTTGAACTGCTAAACATAGCAACACAAGTTGTCAAGTAGTGGTGGTGGGGGACAGACAGGCTTCTTTCAGTTTCTGTCTACCAAATCCACTCGCAAGGCTTTGGTCAACCCCAAGCCTATAGAAGAAGACACTTGCCCAAGGTGCCACACTAGGACAGAATCCAGAACCATCCAGTTCTTGCCACACAGCCACAAGATTTTTATATTTTATTTTGTTGCTATTTTGCTTTATATATTTTTATATTTTTCAGACTTGTGTACTTGCCAAGCAAGTGATTTGGTCCAAGATGGTTTGTTGAGACTAAAACAACGGCAGCGTCAAAGACACTTATATCAGGCATTCAATTCAACAACATAAAATCTATCAACTTCACTTGGCACAATGAAAATCTTGACATCAAGCCACAAAATGCTGAAGTGAAGTTAACAGTTTTTCAGAGTTATTTCAATGGCTAAAATATGCATTCCATGCATCAATGTTTTAAATCTTTTTTTGCCATATCTTGAATGCCTGATATTCAAACCAGAAAAATCCATAAAAATATAAAAACCATTTAAAAACAAAGAAAATCTATAACAAAATATAAGTTTCAAAAGAATTCACACTTAAGCAAAAAAATATTTTGTTCTCTTGGGGAAAAATGAATTTGTGTTTGCATTACAATACAAACTGGAATGTAAAATTCAGTAAAAATATATTGAAGTCTACCATTATTATCAAAATAAAATTGATTTTCCAGGAAAAAAAAAAAAAAAAAAATGATCACATGACATTCCCCAATGGAGTAAGCGTACTTTTATACAATAAAGTTCAAAGGTCAATTTTAAACTTGTCCTTTCTTTTGCTTAGGATACTGAAACCTTTCCAATGTATTTTAGACAATTATCATAGTAGATTTTACTAAACATACTTTTTCTATACAACATAACACAAAAGGAAAGTCAGTGGGTCTTATACAAAAGACATTTTTTCTGAGGGTTTCATTGACTGCAATTAGAGCTGCACTTTATAAAGTGGGTGTGATTCCACAAATAAATGAAGTCACAAGTTATTTTGAGATCTGACACAAAAGCATATATTAAAATACAAAAACCAACATGTAGGTGATGTGTGATAGAGGGAGACAATAGGATAACATTAGAAACCAATTTACATTATTAAATGAATAAACTTACCAGATTGTTGTTGTAATAGACATTTTCTTTGCAAAGAGAATCAAAGTTTCTGAGGAAGAAAGTAAAAAAAATTGTGAGTGAAGTGTACAATGCTTGTTTGTCAAGAGTTCCATGCTAGCCAGTCGGTTCTCAGGAATTCTCTTCCTCCCAATGCTTTTGTAGAAGTTGACCAGAAATTCAAGAAAACCAATCCCATCGATTCAACCTCATCAACCACAAATAATTACAAAAGGCCAAAAGCAAAGCTTTATCTTCCAATCCATAGAAAACAGAAGCTGGATCTGCAGTAGATCTGGTTCAATATGGATGGCCTTTGTAAAAAGAACAAATGTCCAGTTCTCTGCAGTGACCAGGTTAAATGTAAAGGAATGGTAAGCATACTTGGGACTAGGCATTTGCTTCTGTAAAACAGCCCAGACCCAGCAGGGGTGATTAAGTAATTGTTTCTATTCTCAACCAATGAAGGAAAGGGCCAACCATTAGTAAGTCTTACTGAATTTTCTGTTTGATTACCGTTTCTTTCTGAAAAAAGTTGACCCCATTTCCAGTGAACTTCTAACAGCAGATAAATTATGGCAAATGAATAAGTATGGTCCTAATCCCATGAAATGGTCACAAGCCAGCAAAGGAAGCTGCACGTGGTTCCTCAACCTGCTAGAAATACTAACTAAACCTCTCATCAATTACATCCTACCATCTTAAATAAATAAAGAACACATTAGCCATGATAAAGATAGGTCAGTCACAACTGGAATGTCTTTGATCTAGAAACTCCTTAATTAAGATTGCCTTGTAACTGAAACAACAACCATAATAAGTTGAACCCAACACAAAGAGAGAGAGGCTAAGACAACAATTACATAAAAAAAAAAAGAAAAGAAATTAGAAAACATGACTATTAAAACAAAGTAACATCCTCTTGTCAATCTAGAAAGGATGTTTATTCCATCATTATTTAATGACACTCTGGGATATATTTATTTAACCAACCATCTGCTCCGCATCAATTATTCTTCACCCATAATAATGGGTGCAGAACAGAAGCCTATAGTAGTCCTTGTATAAGAGAAACCTGTTACAGTCTAACAAGATTTAACAATGTGGTGGTATAGACTCAAAAGAGAAGTTGAATGTGAGAAGAGAAGTGAGTGCACTGCAACTGTCCGAGTCATTCACAATAAAAACACTCAACAGTAGACTTCCTCTGACCCGGCACCACTTGAGAGCCGAGGATTGGCAGATAAGTTTTCAGATATCTGATTATCACTTTTAAATTACCATAGCACTTTATAAAACTCATTAAAACTCCCTTTATAAATATATATCATCATCGTTTAACAGGGTTGGACAGTTTGACTTAGGACTGGTGAGCCAGAAGGTTGCACTAGGCTCAATCTGATCTGGTAAAGTTTCGACAACTGGATGCCCTTCCTAATGCCAACCACTCTGAGAAGTGTAGTGGGTGCTTTTTAGGTACCACCGGCACGAGGGCCAGTCAGGCGGTTCTGGCATTAAATACTACAAAACATACACGTAGGACAGACACCAGAACCCTAATTCTTCATCAGTTATCGACCGATATATATAGATGCCCTCATCATCATCAACATTTAACATCTGTTTTCCATGCTGGCATGGGTTGGACAGTTTGACAGCTGGACATCTTTCCTAGAACCAACCACTTTACAGAGTGTACTGGTTGCTTTTTATGTGGCACCAGCACTAGCGCTTTTTATACAGTACCATTTTTGTGTGTGTGTGTGTGTGTGTACCTTTTACCATTAGCTTGTTTCAGTTATTAGACTGCGGCCATGCTGGGGCACCACATTGCAAAAGTTTTTTTTACTTGAATGAATTAACCCCAATACTTATTTTTTTAAAGCCTGGTATCTATTCTATTGGTTTCTTTTGGTGAACTGCTAAGTGATGGGGATGTAAATACACACACGAGGAGATTCTTTCAGTTTCCATCCACCAAATCCACTCTCAAGTATTGGGCTTAAAAAGATAGGTACAGGGGGTCAATTTGTTTGACTAGAATTCTTCAAGGCAGAGCACCAGCATGACCGGAGTCTGATGACTGAAACAAGTATAAAATACAAAAGCTACACTGATGCAATGAAGAGAAATAGTTGTCCAGGCATCTGTTTACTGCAAACCAAATAACCACAAAGCTTTATTTAAATAGCAGTTCCTCTTTGTATGTAGAATATAAAAGAAAAAAAAAAAAGAACCATTAACACCTGGCAAAAATCAATGGAACAACTGACAAGAAACAGTTACCGAAAGAATAATTTGTGGAGAACAGATCTTGGATCCAGTTACAACTTTAAGATGCAGACATAGCTAAAAATTTGTCCTTGGCTTAATTATGCTGCAGAGCTTTGGCCAAGAAAATATTTTAACCATTTAGCCTTCAGATTACTCTCTGAAATGTAATGCTTATTTCTTTAGGCTGCTCTGGAATTAATCATACATTATCTCAGAAGCTTTGAGATTTTGATGCTGTTATTATTCTTTTACTTGTTTCAGTCATTTGACTGCGGCCATGCTGGAGCACCGCCTTTAGTCGAGCAAATCGACCCCAAGACTTATTCTTTGTAAGCCTAGTGCTTATTCTATCGGTCTTTTTTGCCGAACTGCTAAGTTACGGAGATGTAAACACACCAGCATCAGTTGTCAAGTGATGTTGTGGGGACAAACACAGACATACACACACACACAATATATTATATACACACACACACACACACACACACACACACACACGAACGACAGGCTTCTTTTCAGTTTCTGTCTACCAAATCCACTCATAAGGCTATGGATGGTCCGAGGCTATAGTAAAAGACACTTGCCCAAAGTGCCACACAGTGGGACTGAACCTGGAACTATGTGGTTGGTAGGCAAGCCACTTACCACACAGCCACTCCTGAATGATGTTGTAGGGCAGGCATGAAAGGCTGGATCTTGCCTATTTGAATGTAAAGCAGCAAGGATAATAGGGGCCAGATGAGGCCAGTTTAAATGCTAAGGGTTTAAAGAAGAAACAATAACAAAAAAGAAAGAATGAAAACTCAAAAATGAAATAAACATTCAGTGCAAGAATGGCTGTGAGGTTATGAAGCTTGCTTTGCAACTGCAAGGTTTCAGGGTTCAATCTCACGGTGCAGCTCCTTGGGCAAATATTTTCTACAACAGCCCTGGGCCAGCCAATACCTTGTGAGTGAATTTGGTAGACGGAAACTGAAAAGAAGCCTGTCGTGTATATATGTCAGAACAAAGACGCACAGGAACCCGCATAAAAAGCACCCAGTACGCTCTGTAAAGTGGTTGGCACCAGGAAGGGTATCCAGCCATAGAAACCAGGCCAAAATAGACAATGGAGCCTGGAAGGGCCCCGGCTTTACCAACTCCCATCAAATCATCCAACCCATGCCAGCATGGAAAATAGGTGTCTGATGATGATGAAAGAAGATGATCTCCACAAGAGATCAGTTAGTGGAATGTGTGAATTTTTTGCAACCATTGTCCATTTTGCAGCTCCACTGGTTATGAAATATCTTTCTAAAGAAATGATACACTGCTAAAAATGATGAATCTAATAAAACCCTTGTATTTCAGCACATTGAATAAAACCATAACAAAGAAATAAATGCAAACCATGCATCTGAGGCAAGCAACAGGCAAAAAGGCCGGACATTTTGCCAACTCTGTTTAATTACTTAATGAAGTGTTCAGTATTGCAGAAATCACCTGGCTCAAGGTGAAATAATCACAGACCTTATCTACTGCTGCTGCTGTTTTATTAAACCATTTTTAATATATTGGTTTCAAATTTGGGAACAAAGCCAACAATTTCAGAGAGTGGGGGTAAGTCAATTACATCGACTCCCTTTGAGTTATTACTCCTCATTCTGGCCAGCTGAGTGGACAGGAGCGATGTGAAATAAATTGAAAGAAAGGATACAATGTGCCACTAGGAATCAAACTCGTGACCTTATGATTTTGAGCCGAATCCCTTAACCCTTCAGCCAAGTGCTTTTACACCAGAACATTACATACATACATACATTCATGTGCATGTCTCGATATACAACTATATGCATAAGAATACATACATAAAACAAAACATACAAGTCGGCAAGTATACATACATACAAAAATACCCAGTTGTTGAGGTTGAAATTCCAATGAAGGAGCCCTGGATCCAGGTTAGAAACCAGTTCTTTCTCTATTGGCAAGAAATCTTGAAATAAAACTGAAGACACACACACACTCACATACATACACACACACACACTGGCTAAAAGAATTTTAAAAATGCATAATTTATAACAAGATTAGACTGTTGGTTCAGAAGAAAATGATGGTACCAATTGAGTTTAGTAGGCAAAAGTATAAATGCAAGTAAAATTGCCAGAGCAGTAAAAGTTGTAGTTAGAAAGTTGAAAATAATATAATCAAAGTCGAAAACACTTACATTAAATCTGGTCGAAAACGATGAATAAGTGCACAGAATGCCAGTCCATCTCTCCATGAAGTTGTCATGTTTGTAATTTTAACATCACGATAGCCTTCACACCTGTTCTTACACCACTGTTGCAATGCACGTAGCTTGGCCTGAGACATGGTTTGTTTTTATATCAACACATTTAGTAATTCAGCTTTCGAGCATAACCTTTTCCTGATAACAGAAAACTTCCTACAAAAAAAAAGAAAAAAAAAAAAGAAAAAAAAACTCAATGGGATGTCAACACATCTGTTCATACAGTGAAACATTTAATATATTCATTATAGAATTATTTATATAAATTATATAAGTTATTTATATAGTCTATTATGTAAATAAATTTATATCATAAATTAACTGAATACATTGACTCACTTCATCATTAAAATAATTGCTAATTGAAGTTATAATCAAATTCAGTCAATTAGTTCTCATCTCATACAAGTCATCATTATTAACATACCCTCTGTGTATGTAGGCAATGTTCAACTGGCTTTTGTTAGATTCTCTATTGTTGCTCTGAAGAATTTAAGTTTCAGGCCTCAATTTAGATTTGATCTCCATATTGTTGTCATTACATGAGAATTGCTAACTAGAGCTGACCAATCCACTGGATTAACATACACGGAAAGGAAATGACCAAGACATCATACCAAAAGAACAGATTTTGCAGTTGGTATTGCATTGCTATTGGAGCCAATCAAAGAAGATCAACAACTGTTACTATAAATGGTACACTTGAAGGTCCTCTCTCTTAATCTAAAAGCAATTATTACCTGAGAAGGGTACAATCTGAAAGAAGTGATAACTTTCTAGAATGTAGGAACCTAGATAACTCAACAAAGGAAACCAATGTTCAAAATTGGTCTTAAGATTCCTGGAATTCTGTGATGCAACTTCATCTAACTGCACCAAACACAATTCAATAATCCAGTGAACCACTTTGTCACCTACCAATCTAGCAAACACAAATCAAATAGATAATCATTCTCATTAGGGAACAAGACAGGCAGACTATTGTAAATTCTAATCCCTTTCCTAGTGAAGAATGCACAATTAGTGGTAAGTGACGTGAGAATTAGAGCTAGGTAGGCACAGAAACAGAAGACCACCTGTGGAAGGAAGAGACAGAAGCTAAAAGAATCCACAGTTGGTTAGAAGTTTAGAGGAATTCTAGCTGATGCAAATGACAATAGATAAGAGATAGATACAACAGGGAGTTCAGATGAGATCATTGGCTGAGAATTACTGATCAAAGCGATGACATGGTAGAATAAAATGGTAGACAGAGCTATAAAAGTCATGAGATAGACTTAGGGAATCTGAAATGGAAAAAGCAGAGACTTGCACATGTTCTATGATATAAGAAATGGAGGTGTGAGGTGTTCCAAATTAGAAGCTTGAGGAAACCAAGGTGTTACCAAAGAGAAATGATGGTGATACACTCGCCCTTACTGTTGATGACAAGAAAGAGGGATGGAAGTGATGTAATAAAGGGTAATGAACAAGGAGATGGCTTGGGATGAAAAGGTCTGCCCCCTTCTGACCCAACAGAGGAACCAGCAATATGTAAATATATATGTCTATATATACATATATCAGCATGGAAAACAGATGAGGTGTGTGTGTGTGTGTGGGGGGGTATATATATATATATATATATATATATATATATACATATATATATATATATATATATATACATATATATATATCATCATCATCATTTAATATCCACTGTCCATGCTTTCAGTTTCCGTCTACCAAATCCACTCACAAGGCTTTGGCCGGGCCGAGGCTATAGCAGAAGGCTTAAAATAAATAAAAAAAAGCAATGGCTATGGATCATTCGACTAAAATTCTTCAAAGCAGTGTCCCAGCATGGCCACAGTCTAGTGACTGGAACAAAAAAAGACACACACACACAACTACAATAATAACTTTACATACTCATACACACACACCTACACATGCGGTGACCATAATACCTCATGTGGATATACAATGCAATGTATATAAATGTTTATATAATTTTTCCCTGTATATTTTTTGGATGTCATTGTATATAGTTCAGACAAATATAATTCCTAAGAATGAAAGTTTTTTCTGTCTTTTTCACATGTTCACTGGTGTCATTCCTTTACAAAAGAAAAAAAAAAACTGAATAAAGAAATAAAACAACCAATCAACACACAGCCCTCTCTGCACCTATGTATGAGTAATATTTTAGTATTTGTTGCCCTGTCAGGTGTGTGTGTGTGTGTGTGCATATGCGTAAGCCTGTGTGGGTGGGTGTCTGCATTGCATGTGTGCTCGTATATCTATTTTCTTATGTGTGTATAATTGCTGGGAATATTACAGAATATATGCACAACTCTCTTGATACATATAGGTGGATCCAAGTATGTGTGTGTACATATATATATAGGTGCATAAATGTTTATGTGTATGACTTTATATATATGAACCAGAAGGTGCCTATGTACACGCACACACACACACGTATACTTGCACTATTTGTGCTGTAATTAAGTGTCTATTGAATTCATGGTTGATGTAATTGTGTCACGCCCAGGATACAAAGAGAAGACACTGGAATAGCAGAATTTAGGAAACCTACATATATTTATTTCTTTATTGCTCACAAGTGGCTAAACATAGAGGGACAAACAAGGACAGACAAAGGGATTAAGTTGATTACATCGATTATATATATTAAACAATAAAGAATAAGCAGTCACAGGTTGATTGGACCTAAACGAGACATGTATTTATAGGAAGTCAAGAACAGAATTGATAAGAATGAGACCACACGGTGAGGTCACTGGACTAGAAAGAGGATTGGTCGGACAGGTGGTTCTCAACTATTTTCTGTCTGTGGACCCCTTTTGTTCTTATTTACTCTAATGGACCTCCATAGCCATTTAACCCTTTTGTTACCAACCCGACTGAAACCGAATCTGACTGAGTACAAATGTGTTGTTTTTATAAACTGGACACAATTTTCAGTGAACTGAGTTAGATCAGCATCAAGCTGAGGTCAGTAAACATTTAAGGAAGTTAAACACTTCATCTTTTTTGATTAGTCTAGATGTGTTACTTTGAATGTAGCATCTTCTACAACAATTTTCCATAGCATGGGGGAAACAATCATGTGACCACAGTATATAAATAGTGTCTATTTCTGTAGGAGAGTGTTTTATATGTGAGAAAGTGTGTGCTTGTAGGTGTAACCATGTGTATATGTGTGTGAATTAAAGGACTAGATGTGTGCATATGAAGATGTATGAATGCATGTGTATATGTGTATGTATATGTTTAACATAGAAGTGGTTGAAAGCACCCAGTATACACTGTAAAAGGGTTGGCGTTAGGAAGGGCATCCAGCTGTAGAAAGGATGTATGTAAATTAACAAGGTTGAAATGTATGTATGTATGTACATAGATGTGTGTGTGCGTGTGTTCATTTCAATGACGATTTGTTTTCTTATGCTAACAAAGCTCAGAAGAGAGCTGAATTGAGGATGGATTTTTACAGTGGGATCCACTTCCTGCTGCCAACCCTTCCCTGTTTATCAAATAAGAGATTTCTTTTATTCCACAGGAATCCAAAAGTGTCGAGCTAACAGATGACTTGTTGACAGGAAATGCCAACAAACTTCACTGGAAGCACCCCAAACACAAACAATGACGTCATCATTTGTAGTAGAACCACAAAACAGTGAAGTCAGTTCAGCATAATTTTATAAATATTCACTCCCTCTCACACACACACAAACATACGTGTGCACATACAGTAGTAACCTCATATGAACAGTGTTGGGATGTAAGGTAAAACCAGAATCTATTGTGGAAGCTTTTACCAAAGGAGTGAAGCTCACAGAAACATCTGAGAAAAGGGGGGAAAGGAAGATTCAACAAAGCTGGTGGCAGAGGTTTTCCGGTTTTGTATTTGGTTTGCAAGATTCTTGAAGTCTTGCAGAAGAGGACATACATGACCATCCTCTTTATTAAAGGAGAGAAGATGGTGATCAGGCATCAGTGCATACTTCAAATTACAATTATATAAGGTAGACATATCTATCTATATATATATATATAAAATGTCATATGGAGGTCATGGCAGTTTTAGCACATAGCAAGGGCATCACTCCCTTCAGCAGTACCAAGTAGCATTGACTACCAGGGAAGGCCCAAGTCATTGACTACCAGGGAAGGCCCAAGTCATTGACTACCAGGGAAGGCCCAAGTCATTGACTACCAGGGAAGGCCCAAGTCATTGACTACCAGGGAAGGCCCAAGTAGCATTGACTACCAGGGAAGGCCCAAGTAGCATTGACTACCAGGGAAGGCCCAAGTCATTGACTACCAGGGAAGGCCCAAGTCATTGACTACCAGGGAAGGCCCAAGTCATTGACTACCAGGGAAGGCCCAAGTCATTGACTACCAGGGAAGGCCCAAGTAGCATTGACTACCAGGGAAGGCCCAAGTCATTGACTACCAGGGAAGGCCCAAGTCATTGACTACCAGGGAAGGCCCAAGTCATTGACTACCAGGGAAGGCCCAAGTCATTGACTACCAGGGAAGGCCCAAGTAGCATTGACTACCAGGGAAGGCCCAAGTCATTGACTACCAGGGAAGGCCCAAGTCATTGACTACCAGGGAAGGCCCAAGTGTCATTGACTACCAGGGAAGGCCCAAGTCATTGACTACCAGGGAAGGCCCAAGTCATTGACTACCAGGGAAGGCCCAAGTCATTGACTACCAGGGAAGGCCCAAGTAGCATTGACTACCAGGGAAGGCCCAAGTCATTGACTACCAGGGAAGGCCCAAGTCATTGACTACCAGGGAAGGCCCAAGTAGCATTGACTACCAGGGAAGGCCCAAGTCATTGACTACCAGGGAAGGCCCAAGTCATTGGCCCACACTGTAAAACTTCTCTTCGCCATTATCCCTCTACTCTCCACACCAAACCACTCCCTCTATGCAGTAATTATCTCTCATTTTACTATTCACTGACCATTTATCTTTTGCTCTCAGCACTGACCTTTATCTCACATAGATCTGCCATATCCATGATGAAGCATTTTCTGCTTTTGTCTCCAGTTCACAAATCACTGTTCTGAACCAGTACCAACCAGGAGAGACATAATGGAACTAGCTTTAAATCGATGACCTCCCATCACTACTGGAAGCACTATACACTGCAATCCTTATCCCTCATAGAATTCCTGAATCTTGCACATTTCTAACCTTTCCCTTCATGTGTCCACTCCATATTGCTTTCAGTTCAACAATCAGAACAATTTATTTTCTGAATCAGATCTGACCATGCCATAAGGTCACAGTGCCACTTTATTATTGCAACATGGCTTGGGAATATGAGCAATTCCTTCCAATCCAACTGCACTTTCCAGAAGCCTCGTTAAATTAAGTACCAGTTGCATACTGGGGTTGATCTAATTGACTGCCCCATCCCAAAAAATGTGGGGCCTTGTGCCTAGAGTAGAAAAGAATATTTTTCTTGCTTTTGTTATCCTGGTGAGATATCCATTTCTTTTGTATCTAACCAATGCCTTTTGCACTGCACCCATCACTTTCTTTAATTCAAGGTGGACTGTGCCACCTCAACAGCTTTGCTCACCCTCCATTTCCTTTCTGCTACAGGACTTTGTTGCTTTAAACTCCACCACCAAAGATACCAAAGACAGCCAAGGTTTGGCAGATGTGCTACACATCCCACTAAACATAAAAGTAAATCAACAGAGCCAACCTCTCTTGTAATTACTTGTTAGCACACTTTACCCTTCTTCATATTTCATACATGTGTTGTGGCCATTAACCCTTTCATTGCTGTATTTATTTTGAGATGCTCTGTGTTTCTTTCAATTAATTTTAAATATAACAAAGAATTTAGTAAAATAACTTAGTTATTATGTTAAGAACATAAATTGTGACTAAGGTTTGGTGGAAGATTTTAATTCAGAACTTTGAAAACAAGACATTTGTACTACAGAACCAGAGGCAGTTTCAGCTGGGTTGGTAACGAAAGGGTTAAAGCCTTGGCAACAGTTGCAAGTTGGTAATGCCGCACCTTAAATTTCTCTGCCACACTGAGGCTATCATTAGCAGTTAGTCTGCTGTACTTGGCTCAGTGCCAATGCTAGTTTTGATATCAATTAAAGGGACTGTGTTGAAAAAGCTAAAACTCTTAATTCTCAACTTCCTGATCACTGTAATCAACCCCTGACCAATTTCAAAACAAAATTCCTTACTCTGCTCCTGTATTATAGACACTGATTTTGTTTGTTTGTTTTGTTCTGCAGCCATAATTGCTGTTATATAACCCCATGCAACTATGCTAACAGTCTTGGTTTCTCTTTTTTCTCCATTATGTCAATAATCATCAACAACAACCTTAACTAATGCAGCCAGTTGTTGGAGTGCCACTCAAGACACGTTTGGAGTTCAGTTGTTGCCACTGGTCTCCATTGTGCATCGCAAGTTTGCTGTGTTGTGACCTGTCCAGTCCTTGACATCGTCAAACCAGGTGTTTCTCTGTTTGCCTCTCTTTGCCCTCCCTAAACTGTGCCCAGAAGAATGGTTTTGGAGAGGCAAGTGTGGAGGGATACATGACTGTATCAGGCAAGCTTTCATCTTTTTACCAATGCAAGGAATGGTTCCGGTTTGCCAGCATATTTGTTGACTTGTTGCCTGACAAAGCTGTTTGTTTTGTGCTCTGTGTACAAGATGTGTAGCAGTCTTCTGAAGCACTTGGGCTCAAATGCCTGGATCCTTCAGCTCTCACACCTATACAGAAGGATCAAAGTCACCAAAGGACTTGTATACTCTGCGATTTGCTGGAAAGCTAATGTAATTGCTTTTCCATACAGTGTTCAGCTTCATGATGACAGCAGAGACTAAACTGTTATCTCATTTCAACATCTGCCATCCTTGGTCAAAGTGAATCCTAAGTACTTGAAAGTGTCCACTTCATCAAGTCTCTCTCCGTTCAGCATGATGTTGGGTACTGTGTTTTGGTTGTTACTAGTAACCAAGATTTCATTCCTTTCTGGGCTGATCTCCATCTCCTATGCTCCTGATACTTTTCCCAGTCTGGTGATGGTAATATCATCCACAAAAAGAACATGGAGTAGTGTTTATTGCTTCCAAGTAGCTTACTGTACCTTTCAGTTACAAACTCTATGGTTATTACAAAGAGGTAGTAGCATAGCTAACAGGGGAGCAACCACTCCCCACAAAATCATTTTCCAAAATTGGTGCCTTTCCAATATTTTTTTTTTTAATTCTTCAGTGACCTATATCAGTAGCTGTAAATTTTATACATAATGACATCGTTACTGAAACAATTATGTATAAAAATTGTTAATTACGCTTTTTTGCATTTCTGAGATGAAATGTGCAATTTCTAATCTGGTTCCCTGAAATATTTTATGTAAAAAAAGAGAAATGGGTTAGAAATAACCTCTGCAATAGGAGTGGAGTAACAATACACTCCATCAAAATGCCTTTCCTCAGTGCCTGCCAACTGGTTGTGAAATCCTGGGGGGTAAACTGCATGACCCTTGATCCAAGGGACCAGATTAGAAGTGACACAATCCATCCCAGAAATGCAAAAAAGCATAATTAATATTTTTTTTAACACATTTATCTTCAGCTGTAAAACAGTCTTTTAGGTTGGTTGACCAAGTGCTTTCCCTCAAGATAAATTTCATGGAATATGTGATAGTCTCTTCATATTCAGTCCATTCTCCAAGAAGAAAAAGTTCTTTTATACCATGAGCCATGTAAATTGTATTTTTTTTTTTTAAGTTTTTAAAAGTCAAATTAGAATTCACAAACAGCATTTCATTGTAATTAATGTTAGAAAAGTTGTACATCTCAAATTACTATGAAGAAAAACAGACACCAAAACAAAATTGGAAGAGAAACAAGACAAACAATATTTTGAAAAGAAAAAGCCAAAATAATGAAAAATATGTGCATTCTGGCAAAAAAAAAAAAAAAAAAAAAAAAAGATTCAGTGAAGTTTTAACTTGACATAATGGGATAAAGTTTTAGACTGGACAAATCACTAAAAAATCAGACTTAACCCTAAGACTCCAGAATATCAGGTGAAGTTTTAACTTGACAAATCATCATCATCATCATCATTTACTATCCATTGTCTATGCTGGCATGGGTTGGATGGTTTGACCAGGGCTGGCAGGCTGCACCAGACTCCTGTCTGATTTGGCATGGTTTCTATGGCTGGATGCTCTTCCTAATGCCAACCACTCTGAGAGTGTAATGGGTGTTTTTACATGCCAATGGCCAGTATTTGCTATGACTGCGATTATACTTGGCTTGATGGGTCTTCTCAAGCATGACCTAATGCCAAAGGTCTTGGCCATTGCCTCCATGAGGCCCAACACTAGAAAGGAGCTTTTCACATGCCACTGGCATTGGCCACTTTGCCTACATGGAGCCCAATGCTTGAAAGGTGTTTTTTACGTACCACCAGCACAGGTGACAGTTATGTGACAACAGTATTAGCCATGACTATAATTTCACTTGGCTTGACAGGTCTTCTCAAGCCCAGCATATCGCCAAAGGTCTCGGTTACTAGTCATTGCTTCTGTGAGGCTCAAAGTTCGAAGAAACATTGTGAAATGTTTCAAGGACTACAATCAATGTTCCTACATGAACTTCAGTATCTTTCTCTTTTATTTGATTCAGTCATTGGAGTGCGACCATGCTGGAGTGCCGCCTTGAAAGGTTTTAGTTGTCAATTTCCATTAACGAACTGCTAAGTTGCGGGAAAGTAAACATATTCAAACAAGTCACGAGGTAGTGGGATACACACATAAAATGGGCTCTTTTACCCTTTTAGTTTCCATCAAACAAATCCTCTCGGCTCGGGGCTATAGTCGGAGATACTTGCCCAAGGTGCTGCACAGTGGAACTGAACCCAAGACCACATGGTTGAGAAGCAAGCTTCTTAACCACACAGCCACACCAGCGCCAGAGGTTTTGTTTATTTTATATCACTGTCTATTGGCAATAATAATTAATAAAAATAATAGGCTAAGTGCCTCAAAACGGGTTATTGAAGACAATATAGAGAAAGAGAGAGAGGGGGAGGGGGAGTAAGCGTGAATGTGAGGAAAGTCAATTAAGGAATCTAAAAATAGATTCCAGTCATTCAAAATTGTTCGTTTGCAAATATGTGTTACCCACGGATAAAAATAGATTCCCCCATACCCTGTATTTTGTCTTTAATTTTCCACCGTTTTACATATATGTGTAAGATAATATATAGTTCTGATTGAACAGCGATATACAATGATATTTTACAATAGTTGTTGATAAGGTTTAGACTTTTTACATTTCTTCGCTGAAGCAGCCTGTAAGTCCTATTTGAAATACAATGGATAAGATCTTATCCATTTACGAGCATGTCTCTATATGGTATAACACGTTAAAAATAGCATGCACGTCTCTCAGATTACACCCTTTTATATTTACTATTTTTATCATATAAGAAAAAACAAAAAAGGTGGGGAACGTTAATAACAAAGCACGAAGTAA
The DNA here is from genome assembly GCF_046866305.1 of Octopus bimaculoides. Lineage (NCBI taxonomy): Eukaryota > Metazoa > Mollusca > Cephalopoda > Octopoda > Octopodidae > Octopus > Octopus bimaculoides. The sequence goes on along the minus strand of NC_142934.1, from coordinate 3,702,312 downwards.
AAATTATTTATCAGATCAATTAGGATTATATCGATGGTAAACAAAATGTTTTCCAATTAGAGAAACAGACCCCCAACAAAGTCCAATTACGCTACTCGCCAAAGTATGAAGCTTAACCAAACTCAGGAATCTCGGTGTATAAATTTTTGCTGACGCACCCACCACTTCTTGCACCAGTTCCCACCGGCAATCTTTCATACTCCAGCTGCGAAGATTCCTTTTGAGGACTTACATACAAGACTTCTGGTTACATCACTTATACAAAATTAAAAAAAAAAGGAAAAACAAATTCAATCGTCGTCAGGCCTTACATAGACATCGTCTCTGACGTTTTTCCGACTTCTCTATTTTTTTTTTTTTTTGTAGCCGGAATATCAAGGATCGCCTTTCCTCTGATATCTTTTTCTTTTAGATATTGGTTGGCTAAATCCGAGTTATCTTAATAAAATATCAGAAAAATATCCTTAAAAAAAAACTAGAGTCCTACCTATAATTAAAAAAAATAATAATAAAGGATATACTAGAAAATGTAATTTCCGATATGTATAATGATAGGATGGTCACGGTTGGGACGCCTATGTTCATGGGCGCTCCTGTGGTGACTACCAGGTCATGACGAAACTACTGGACTTAGAACTATACAGAGTAAAAACGAAGAATGTTAATCGCATTTTATAAACATTGCATACAACTATTAATTTGGATAAGTCAATGAACTTAGAAACCAGTGTTTGGATTTCTCATAATTGCATTTAAACTTTTCCAACTTTACAATTAATTTATTTTTATGCATGCGAAAGAGAAAAAAAAAAACAATTAGCGACGACAAGAGGACACTAGCAGCATTTCATCGTACAGATGGCTAGAAAGATACTTTCACTGAAGCTACGTGCCTTTCTGGCCGTTCCTTTGCTATCTGAAGTTTTAAACAGTTCCAGATGGTGATTGAAAGCCTACAGCAAATATGGTACGATTTAAGACTAAAAATACATAGACTACAGCGAAGATAAACACCCTGAAACCAATATCAAGCCTTGCTCATCAGTAACTTTAACATAAGATTTATCGTAAATTCACTTAAAGCGGCTTGTATGCCTTTAAAATGCAACAGGTCACACGTGAGACTTAATTAAGTCAGCCATATTTCCTCTAGTAATTACTGAATGCGAAACTAAAAAAAGTAAAATAAAAATTAGCTGACAATCAAAAAAGTGACCCGAATGGAACTAGGAAAAATATTAAATCTCTGGCGATTAATACATTACATTAGTTTCTGAATATTTAATTTCGCAGTCGCCTAGTATTTCTGCATGAAATACACTCTACGACTTTCAATGAATAACTTAAACTTTACACACACCCCTCCCGTTATACAACAGTGTTAATTACAAAAAAAAAAAAAACATTCCATGTCTTTATTTATTGGGATCAGGTGTTTGTCTATTAAGAAAGTTTCTCGTGACGTTAAATAGATTCATATCCAATCTACAAGTTATTATCTATAAAAACTGATGAAGTTTTGAGATTTCATTTTTAATTTTCTCTTTTCAAAAATATTTAAAGCTTTCTAAGAAGCATTTACAACCTGTGAACATGTTTAATTACTCGATAAAATTAAATTGTTTTTAGCTGTCATTTATATGGTTCTTTGAGAAACAAATTAATATTCACGGGATGGGCTATTTTAGGAAATGGACTAAGGCAGTAATCATTAAATTTCAGCTGCTTAATTAGTCGCTAATTGCTGACCGAATCGTGAATTTACCACAGAGACAAATACGATTTTTTTCTATCATCGACATAGTTTTTCGACAATTTCTTTATGTTTAAATAAAGAAAAATGTCATAAAAGAAAATTGAAGTCGCTTTAAGAGTATGAAGGTGAAAATTAAACCAAATATAAATAAATAAAAGTTGTCAAACATGTCATCGTTGAACTTAATGCTGACTAACGATAAATTTTTTTCTTTTTCTTTCAGGAATTATTTGTGGGAGAGTAAACATTATCGACTTTAAATTTAACTCTACTTAATTTGCTGGTTATATGTAACACTTAAAAGTGAAAAATGTCCATGTATTGAAGTATTTTCTTATTTTCACACAGAATTATATCAATAACAACGAGCCAGCCTGTCATCAATCGCGACTAGTGTAAAAATAAGAAATTAAAGTTTTCAAAGTTTAACGTATAATGAACATTAGGAAACAGATAAAGACATGAAACGCTAAAGAAAGTTTATATAATCTTTTTTTATACTTACAATGAAATTCTGTCGATGTTGTCCAAGCTTTAAAACTGGTGACCAAACAAAAAAGACATTGACGTAGATGTGTGTTAGTAAAAATCTCAGCGAATTTCTTTCTAGTTCGGAATGAATAGCAATGAGCAACCGGGGTTCATTGTTGTATAAACAAATGAATGGAGTTTGACCCGCGTAAAAGTGGCGATCCAATTCGTCGTCACCTGGTTGGAGTGAACATGGAGTTTTAAAAGTTGTTGTCTATCAAGTGACGACGACGACGGTAATCGAGTGGGACAGTGGTGGATGATGTGACTCGTTCCATAGCCACACACACACTTGTGTTGGTTGCTATAACCACGCTACCATCATTATAACATTACCTTCTACTCTTCCTCCCACTTGTGTTTATATATTGTCATTTTTATAATTAAATATCCTTTCCCATCACACAATTATATTTACCTTTACCTTCTCAGAGATGCCCCCCCTTATAAGGCAGGGCATTTTTCCAACGAAAACAATTTGGAGTGTGTTTTTAGCTTTTTTTATTCAGATGAGAACGCAACATTTTATTTTTATTTTTCAAATAATTTTTTTTTTGATCGTTTTAAATTTTTAGTTGATGGATTTAGTTTTTCTAAGTTTATCAAATTGAGGGATACAAAGTACAAATGAAATTTACAAAAGAAACTTATTGATAAAAAAAATATATAAAGGAATGTAAATGAAATTTTATACACGTGCGTGTGTGTGTGTGTGTGTGCGTGCGTGCGTGTATGTGGATAGATAGACAAATAGATAGATAGATAGTCAGATAGATAGATAGATAGATAGATAAATAAATAATATGTGTGTGTGGAAAATTCGGGGTCTTTATATATATATATATATATATATATATATATATATATATTAGAATAAACGAAACCACACTCTTGAATAATATAATCGCGAAATGTTATTTCAGGAGAAAAATTAAGGAAAAAAAAATAATTACTCACTATCTTATAAATTAAACGTTAAAAAAGAGGGGGTCCAAGAAAACTGGTAGTGGAGGTGGTGGAGGTATATATCGGCAAAAATAACACAGTTTAGTTCATGTGTTTAAGTTATGTGGAGAGATGGGCATCCGACGGTTTTGGTCTGACTCTTCGTCTAAGAGAAAACAGATGTTTCAACTGAAAAATTTAAGCATAGAGAACATATATAAGACATGATGAGGGGGGGAGGTAAACATATTTAGTTGATGGAAGTTATATATATATATATATATATATGCTTTCAAATTTTTCCACAGGTCTAGCAGTTTTTGAGGGGAGGGGGAAGGTGATTACAACTATTTAACTGGTACTTAGTTTATCGACCCGAAAGGATGAAAAGCAATATCAACTTTGGCGAAGTTTGAACTCAGTACATAAAGACGGACAAAATGTTGCAAAGCATTTTGTCCGGCGTGCTAACAGTTCAATCAGCTCACCGCTTTCAATAATGATAATAGTAATAATCCTTTCTACTCTAGGAACAAGGCCTGAAATTTGTGGGGAGAGGACTAGTCAATTACATTGACCCAGTGTTTCACTGGTACTTAATTTATCGACCTCGAAAGGATGAAAGATAAAGTCGACTAGGGCGGAATTTGAACTCAGAACGTAGCGACGGGCGAAATGCCGCTAAGCATTTCGCGTGCTAACGATTCTGTCAGCTTGCCGACTTAATAATAATAATAATAATAATAATAATAATAATAATAATAATAATAACAATAACAAATAATAATTTCTTTATTGGCCACAAGGGCTCACCACTAGAAACAAAAGGACTTTGCACAAAACAAACAAGAGACGGTGGAGTTTAGACGATGCGTGTAAATAGTAAACAAACAAAAGCAACACAAGAATTCGAACAATTAAATTCCCTCATAGGGGGGAAATCCAACTAGGGGCGACCAAGGAAACCCCACACACCATGGACACCTTGATCACACAGGGCACCTCAGGCAAGCACCCCTTTCCTCTTCACCCTCTCGCATTCACACGGGCCATTCTCGCCACATTCACCCACCTTTCAACGAACTTAAAATGTTAATGAGTCCTCGGCCGAAGAGGGAAGTGCCTAATAATAATAATAATAATAATAATAATGATCCTTTCTACTAAAATTTTGGGGAGAGTAGGTAAATCGATTATGTCGACCCAGTACGCAACTGGTACTTAATTTATCGACCCCGAAAGGATTAGAAGCAAAGTTGATCTTAGTGTAATTGGAACTCGGAACGTAAAGATGGGTGAAATGCTACTAAGCTTTTTGTTTGGCACGCTAAGGATTTGCAGCACACATACACGCACGCACGCGCGCACACACACACACACACACACACACATACATACACGCATACACAAAACAGACAGAGAGAAAGAAAGACAGACACAGATAGATAGATAGATAGAAAGATAGACAGGCAGAGAGACAGACAGATAGATAGACATACACAGGTAGATAAATAGATAGATAGATAATGATTTCTTACAAGGGTTTGATTAATAGAGATACCTCAACAACACGATTGATCCTTCTCCGTACCCAGCATTTATTTTATTGAATAAAAAAATAGTGGCAGAGGTGACAGGCAGAGCATTTCTTTGTGAGATTTGAAATGACAATTAAACATGTGAAATGAAATACCTGTAGATATTTTTGTCTTGTCTGTTACTGTTAATCCTAGGCCCCACTTCATCATTAAGACTTAACTCATAACAACCCAAGAGCAAAGTGCTAATTCTTACAGATGAGCTTGTATCATCGATTATTTTAGAAGCAGCTTATTAAATAATCATTTACTATTAATAACAGTGTGGTACAAAACTAAATTCCTTTATGCTCTTTAAAAAGATTGCTCTTGAATCATTTCAAATTTTCATTAGAATTTTTTAAATAATTTTAAAAAGGATTTTCATCATACAAAACTACATCAGTGTAAGGGGGGGGGGAATGAAAGATGTAATCTGGTGAAAATATGAAATAATTAAAATGGTTATAAGAATTTTAAAAAGATCCCTGTTTTGTACTGTTTGCCACCTACCAAATTAGGATTTTAGTGATCGTAGGGTGCATGAAGAGTGGTAAAACAGAATTAATAAGGTAAGCATAAAATTAGCTGGGTTTCAGTTAGGCAAAGAAATTTATAATTACAAACCTTAAGAACATAGACAGCCAAGTTGATGGGATATTAGACAACCAGCTGAAAGGTCAGCATTTTTCATTCTGTTACTAGTGTTGATATAAACTCACTGCTGATAGCAGCAGCAGCAGCAGCAGCAGGAGGACTACTGTGGAATCGACAAGTGATTTGTTGCCATGTAGTACCAGGCTAAATTCCTCCAGTGCAAAAATTTGCCTCATCCATTTATTTAACACTTCAGAATTAGAGATAAGCACCAGACCTGTGGAAGTCATATTGACCCAGCTAGACAGAGAGTAGGAAATGTTGTAAACAATGCTATAAGAGATAAGATGTTGGTCTGTAAATAGTGATGGGTGGGGGTGGGGATAAAAGGAGAAACAGAAAACTAAATGTTTTCCAAGTTTGGAAAGAAACTAAGAGCAGGATGTTTGTCAGTTGTTTGTAAAAAGGACTGGAGATAAGAAATGTTTTGAATTGCTCCATGTCTGTCACAATAAATCTGGACATCATTGCTGAGACGTATTACTATCATTTATTAGAAATTGACTTACTTTCAATCATGAAAAATACCACTGTCACAGTTTGTGACTACTGGCCTACAAGATTAATAAGTACCATTACTCTTTTATTCTTTCATTTGTTTCAGTCATTAGAAAGAATTATTATGGAAGGAGGTTCATTTAATTTACAGGACTGAAGGAAGCAAGAAACCAATGTAAAAGAGCTGATGCAAGTTAAAAGTTTTCAAGGCAGACTGTGGAATCTGCTGCTGCTGTTTAGTATTACAGAACTAGAGATAAGCAGCAGACCTGTGGGAAGGGCCAAATTAAGGCCCATAGAGGCCCTAAGCACTTCAAAGATTTTGGTGCCCCTGGGACATGGCAGACACTGGTGTCATGCAAAATGGCACATGTGCTGGTGGTATGTAAAAGCACCCTTTACATTTTTGGAGGGGTTGGCGTTAGGAAGGGCATCCAGTCGTAGAAAACCATGCCAAATCAGACTGGAGTCTGGTGCAGCCTTCCAGCTGGCCAGCCCTGGTCAAACTGTCCAACCCATACCAGCATGGACAACGGGCGTTAAATGATGATGATAGTGATGAATTCAAAATATAAACCAATAGTGGAGCCACAAAATAAATTTTAATTTTCAAAATGAAACAACACTAACAGTAGTATAGAAAATAATGTTTATTTTCCTATATTTCCACTTCATTTATATTTTTTCAATTGCAAAGCCTTCAATCAGATCCTCACCATGACACCATGGATTCCTCAAAATTATATTTCCAATCATATAAACCAACGCAAATACTATTAAAAGAAACCCTAATATATCCTTATAACTATGATAAGGATGAAAAAGAATCTTATCTAAATCTCTATTTAATCCTAAAGCATTACTTGTATTTCCTTCATGTATTATTTTAGCAAGTTTAAAATGATTCCTTTTGTGCTGTAAACCATTTACCATTTCTGTGGTGCCTGCTTCCTTTGATACCTTTGGCACCTGATTATTTTGCTTAATGGTTAATCCAGCATTCCTTCTGGGTGTCATAGTAACCATGCTAGACAGTGAATGAGTAGGTGATGCTGTAAACAAAGCCGTTAGAGATAAGATGCCGACTGGTAAACAGTGAGGAAAGAAAATAAGGGAGAAGTAGAGAGGTAAGTGTTTTGTAAGTCTAATAAATAAAGATTCTAAGAGTAGAAATGTTTATCAGTGTTCATGGAAAGGATGAGAAGTGCAAGATATTCAGAATTGTTCTTTTGTGTATCACAATAAAGATACCACAGGTGAGAGACAACATTAAAATGATAGGAGTGAGTTTGCTTTCAACGATAAAAAGCACCATTATCATAACTTCACTTGACAAGTACTTGCTGGGAGGGGGGCTAAATCTGTAGATATCATGTGATTAGATTAAGTGAAAAAAAAAAAAGAAAATTGTAAAGTGAAGACGGTGCTCAAATAGGGTAACACGGTTATCTGGGTAACACGGTTCTGTAGTTGTAGACCTTCTGGTATTAATGGTATTATAGTGGAAGCTAGAGTTTTAGAGTAGGAGATATCACTCTGAGCCAGGAAGCTTTTACACACACACACATGCACACACACACACACACACACACACACACACACACTCATATATATAAATATATATATTTGCCAGTATAACATGTTAAGATGACGATGATGAAAATGATGATAATAGACACCCACATGCACACATATAGAAACATACATGCACACACACACACACACACATAAATTTGTGTATCTCTATGTATGTATATGTATATATGTATGCATGCATACATACGTACATACATATATATATATACATACATACATATATATATATATATATATATAATTCAAATAAATAAACAATTAAAAAGAAGGAAAAAACGAACATGAGGAATGCACAATAATTACATTAATTAGACCCTTGGTGAAGGGAAAGAGTTTTTGTTAATATTCCAAGCATATATATATATATATATATATATATATATATATATATATGTATATAACATGTGTGTGTGTGTGTGTTTGTGTTTGAAAAGGTTTAACGAAAGCACTCACACACTAGAAAAAAACCTCTTCCCAAAAAAGGTTAGTAACATCCTCATAAAAGATTTGATAACATTTTTTAAAAACTTTTGTACATAATTCCATGTACTGTACATGCACCTTTGATGAGTTGTAGTGCACCTGACCACTGTACACAATAATTTCATTATTATCATTATTATTATTATTATTATTATTTGGCTGAAGAATACATAATACACAACACTTCCAGGACCCAGTTTTACTGAAGTGGGTGGCTCTTCTCAAGAACCTTACATCGTCAGACATCTCGGTCCATTGTCATCTCCTCCATGAGATTGACCCTCTCTACGTCATCCTATGTCTTCTTGGGATTCCTTCTTCTGCAGGTTCCATCCACTTTCAGTGGCACTTCTTCATACAGCTGCCCTCATTCATACACATCACATGACCAAACCATTGTAAGTCTCCTCTCTTGCATGCTGCATCTGATTCCTCCCATGCCCAACTTGTCTCTCAGCACATTTGCACTTTGCTGTACTTGCACACTGATGTTGCACATCCGTTGGAACATACTAGCTTCATTCCTCTCCACTCTTCATATGTCTTCTCCATTCAGGGCCCATGTCTCACTATCATGGAGCATAGCCATTCGTACACAAGCATCACACAATCTACCTTTGGAATGGTGAGACTTGAAGCAGATAAAACTTTGAATAATATTGTGTAGATATTGTGTTAAAAATCCCTTTGGATACAAAAAGTCAAAGGTTTCACACACACACACACATGCATGCACACACAAAAGTTGATTTTATGAAGCGTATATACGCAGTGAAATGTATGACAAAAAAATGTAGGCAGTGAATGGAGGATGTCTTTAGCTGCTTAAGTGTTAATTTTCGTGGAACGTTGAACCTAAGTCAATTGGATTTCAGAAGAAATAGCTGAATAGATGTGATAAGCATCTATATTGTATCAATGCTTCACACTCCAGTGATTTTTTTAATGTTTGGATAGAGTGTTGTCCTGGTTCAGAAACAATAGAAAATTATTCTCTGAAGATATGTTATCTCTAAAAGTTTCCTGTCCCCAAAAATAACATGGCAAAGGATATATATGTAGGGTGGGATAGATTGTCAAATTATTCTAGTAACTTTTTATCTTATATCTTTTATCTTTTACTTGTTTCAGTCATTGGACTGCAGCCATGCTGGAGCATTGCCTTGAAGGAAGTTTAGTTGAAAAATTTGTCCTCAGTACTTATACCTTTCTTTTTTTAATTGCCAGTGCTTATTCTATCAGTCTCTTCTACTGAACTGCTAAGTTGCAGGAAGTAAACAAACTAACACTCAGTGTCAATTGGTCACAGGGTTGTGTGACAAACACACATGCACACACACACATGCACACACACACATGCACACATACATGCACACACACACACACATGCACACACACACATATGCGCACACACACACGCACACACACACACACACACACGTGCACGCACACACACACACACACATACACAATGGGCTTCCACACAGTTTCCATCTTCCACAATCACTCGCAAGGCATTGGTTAACTTGTGGCTATAGTAAAAGACACTTGCCTAAGGTGCCATGCAATGGGTTTGAACCCGAAACCACATGGTTGCAAAATGAGCTTCTCAACCCTTTAACATTCAGATTATTCTGTGCAATGAAATGCTTATCTGTTCACAGTTTTCAAATAAACGCCCATGGGCGATCTAAGGGATGGGTGGATTTTTGGAAAAGCCCGGCATTATCTTGTAATTGTGAGATTTTGATGATGTGACTGGTTATTTTTAGAACGACATTGTAGGGTTGGTATGAGAGACCAGATTTGGCCAGTTTGAACATAAAACAGGTGAAACATTTTCGTTGGATATGGCCAGTTTAAATACTAAAGGGTAAACCATACAGCCATGCCTGTGCTTTGTATGAGAAACAAACTACGAGTATTAAGATAATGATTATCATGATGGAAGAGTAAAGAAAATTCAGATATTTAAACCAGTTGAAAAAAAACAATATTGGCTATTTAACCAAAAGGCCCACTTGCTCCACCCGCTGCCAGTGTTTCTTGAGCAAGACCACCGACTCTGGCTAACACCATAAAACATTGGATCAAACTGAGAGGGTAAGATATTGTAGGGGACCATCTATCCTTTACTCGTTCTTTCTGTCTTTAGGCATGTTGAAAGTGTTTTTTTATTTTCTGTCTGTATATGTTGTCAAAGTGGAGGTGTGTGGCTTAGTGGTTAGGGAGTCAGCATCATGATCATAAGATTGTGGTTTCGATTTCTGGACCAGGCAACGCATTGTATTCTTGAGCAAAACTCTTCATTTCACATTGCTCCAGTCCACTCAGCTGGCAAAAATGAGTAATGCTGCGATGGACTGGCGTCCCATCCAGCTGTAGAACATATACGTCATAGAAACCGGGAAACCGGGCCCATGAGCCTGGTTAGGCTTTAAAAGGGTGCAATTATTCATTTATTTATTTATTATATGATGTCAAAAGAAGAGAGAAAGCAAGAACAAAGAAAACCCGTAAGAGCATGAAATACTATCAAATACCAAATTAACTGACCGACAATGAGCACCCAACCAGAATGACTGACCTCTACAGAGAAAACAAACAATTTACAAGCTTGGAACCTATGTATACTGACCAACAACGTCACCACAAACAAGATGCAGTGGAACTATGTTAAAGTCCAGGTTACAGTTGGTGTGGCAAAAATGTTGACACTAAATAAATATTTAAATGAAGTTAATATTCTATGTGTGTTTTTGAATGGTTAGTATGTGTTTTTTAAGCAGGCTGTCAAAGTAATTAGCAAATATATCAAGGATCTCTGATTATTCTTGAAGCCCTGTTTTGTTGTCAAGAGCAATGAGCTTTGTTGTGCCTCTTCTCTGTGGCCTGATTAAATGGCTTTCATATCATTTTTATCAGCATGAAAAATGTAGCTCTTCAGCTTTGGCCTCCCTCCAATCTGATTTCAGTTTCCTTGTATATTATTACAGCTTCCTTCTTGCTTCATGTTTTCCATGTAGTAATTGCTTTAATTTCAACACAATTTTCAGATCAAATCACTTTCCTGGTTAGTACACCTCTAAAAAATTAAAAGGATTTTTCTAAAACTCAAATTTCAAATGCTTTCCAACTTGGAAAAAAAATCAAGTTACTCTTATCTATATGTGAATGTTCTTGTCTTGAGCAAGAATTTTATCTCCATTACTCTTCTATAAAATCTGATGAAGATATTGTCAACTGGTTGTCACATTTTTACAGTTTATAACAGATGATTGTCACCCTTCTCAAACTACACTTTTACTTGTTTCAGTCATTTGATTGTGGCCATACTGAAGCACCACCTTTCGTCGAATAAATCGACCCCAGGATTGATTCTTTGTAAGCCTAGTATTTATAGTATCGGTCTCTTTTTACCGAATCGCTAAGTGATGGGGACATAAACACACCAAGATCGGTTGTCAAGTGATGGTGGGGTAGACAAACACTGACACAAACAACAAGCACATACATACATACATACATACATATATATATATATATATATATATATATACGACGGGCTTCTTTCAACCCCAAAACTACTGGGGGTCAATTCATTCGACTACAAGATTCTTCTAAGTGGTGCCCCAGCATGGCCGCAATCCAATAACTGAAACAAGTAAACAAATAAAAAACCAAAAGAGCTAAAAAGCACCAATGAGTTAAGTATGAGAATAAAGGAAAGAGGCGCCATCGCTGACAGAAGAACTAAAGTAGCCTAAGATTCCCAGCTGCAAAAGATCATATAATGTGGAACTAGGATTGTCAGTGAAACCTGATCCTAACAACACAATGTTAACAAAGAAAGACTATTGTACCATTTCATGGGATGTTTAGTTCAGCGCTTGGATATTATTGGAATATGGCCAAAGAGTGTGCAGTAGCTGTGAGCTCAACATTCATCTGTTGTCTTTTACTTGTTTCAGTCATTGGACTACGGTCATGCTGGGGCAACGACATGAATGGTTTAACCCCTTAGCATTTAAACCAACTTTAGCCGGCCTGTGTATTCTATCTGTTTTATATTCATAATGACCGTATCCAGATTCTCACACCTATAAAATGTCATTCTCACCATTAGCAATCCCGTAATTGAAATCTCAAAGCTATGAGACAATGCATGGTTTATTCAAAATAAGGCAAAATAAAAAAGCATTGCATTTCTCACAGGAATCTCGATGCCAAACGCTTAACAAAACAAATCATCCTCAGCTCATATGTTTTTTTTTTTTACTATTTTTTGTGTCTTCAGTCTCATACATATATACAATGAGCTTTCATCCAATTTTCATCTACTGTATTCACTCAGGGCATTGGTTACCCCGGGACATTTGTCCAAAAGTTTCATAACAGGATTGAACCCAAGACTTCAAGGCTGCAAAGCAAGTTTCTTAACTGCACAGCTATATCCAAAGCTTTATAAATTACACCGAAGAATTCACGGAGGAGTGGCAGAGGTCTAATGTAAAGCATTTTTGAACCTAATTATACAAATTACAAAGTAATTTTACACTTTAATGATCTCATTATTGGCAATATTAATTAATGGCTGCGCCTCATCACAAATGCAAATAAGGGTTCTTTCACATGGTCACTAAATTTGGTAGAAATAGTAACCAATCTCTTCAAAATCTGCAAGTCACTAAAGGAGCCTTTGTGCAGTCGTTCAGCCTGCTAAAAATGGTAGCCAGATCTCCTTCAAATTTTGCATGAGCATTTTGAAAATAGATGAATATATTAGACAAATGTTATAGGCTAGAAAAGAAAACAAGATAGGGAAGTCTGGAATGCTGGTTGTCATCATCGTCATCATCATCATCGTTGTCGTCATTGTTCTCATCATCATTGTCGTCATCATTTTTTGAAGCCTGCACGGGTCTGATGGAACTTGTCCTGGGGTGTACTTCCCACCCCTGCTGTTTAAACTCACCCCCCCACTTCTTTTTCTTTGCTTCCTCGTAATTAAATTGTGATTCAATCTTTATGTAAATAAAATTGATTTTATTATACCAACTTGTATGTGGTTACCTGACATGCTAGAAATAGAAACCAAATTCCTTTCATATTCCCTTCACCATTTTAAAAACAAACGTCACATTGTATAATGCTGTCTCAGGTGGATGGCCATGAGTGGAATGCCCAAGATAGTAGGGTGGTTCAATCAGGAATCGTGAGCTAAATCTGGTACTTCGTCAGTTACATCAACAAGGATTTCAGGTGATCCGATCGACAGAACAGCCTCCTCAAGAAATTAACATCCAAGTGGCTGAGTGTTCCACATACGTGCATACCTTTAATGTAGTTCTCAGGGAGATTCAGCAAAAATGTGACAAGGCTGGCCCTTTTGAATTGCAGGTACAACTCACTGTTGCTGGCTGAGTTGACTGGAGGAATAAAGTGTTTCGCTCAAGGAGGCAACCCGCCGCTGGGAATTGAACTCATGACCTTACAGTTGTCAGCCAAAAACCCCTAACCACCAAACCACACGTTTTCAATAGAACTAAAAAGCATCAACAACAAATGCGAAAAACAACAACAAATACAAAAACAACAAATGCAAAAACAACAACAACCAAAAACAAACAGCATCCCTATAAACTAGACTAAACCACTGCAACGTAATATCACTGAGCTGAAAAGTATTTGTCGGCCAATGATTCTTATCGTTGCATCATGAGACATTTTAAGCTGTGAGAGTAGAGAAAGTAGTTTTGCAAGCACCACATGGAACTCCTCAAATTCCTTAAATAAACTGTGATAAGGAAGAATGTGTCAAACCATTGCAGAGGCTTCTTGAGGAGGCAGAAAACATCAAATACATAAATGCTTCACAAACGATGCTTGCCTTCTAGTCGAGCATGAAGACACATTTGGTGAGGTTGGTTCTGAAGGCATTCACATTAAAGGAGACCCGTAAAATAAAATATACATTTGTATATAATAAATATGCATATGTGTGTGTGCATCTATATTATATATATATATGTTATTATTATTGTCATCATCATCATCATAATATATATATGCAAAATAATGGAAACACCTTAAAATTTCAAGCAAATTAATTTTAATATGGGGTAGGACTGCCTTTAGCAGTAACTAGCAGTATAACCCGACGTTGCCCGGGTGTGACTTATTACGCCATCTACGATAAGTCTTGCTAGGGGAAAATCAACTAAAAAAGAAAGCCTTACAATGAAAAAACCCTTATGTTGTAAATATGTTCATAATTCAAAAGACGAAATTAATAGGGAAAGTCTGAAGGCTGTTTTGTGTAACATTATTAAGTGTACGTAAATTTCATCCATCTAATTGGCTATACAAATGCTTGTGCAAAACAACTTTTTGCGCTGCCTTGATTATACATAGCAGGGTGATTCCTTTTCGCAGGAGGTAGGACGGCAATTTCTGATGAAGCAATATCACTAGTGTATTCTGCATACACATGTGATACCATGTAAAAGGACCTGTCTAGTGCCACTAAAAATGCCCATGTGGAACCATGTAAAAGACACCCAGCATGTTCAGTAAATTGGTTGACATTAGGAAGGGCATCTGGCCATAGGAAGCATACCAAATCAGACTGGAGTCTGGTGCAGCTCCCTAGCTTACCAGCTCTGGTCAAACAATCCAACCTATGCCAGCATGGGCAACAGACATTAAATGATGATGATGATGATGATGATGATGATGATGCCCTCTATAGAGAGGGACTCTGGTAACAGACGATATATGAGTGCGCTGAGCTTCAAGTGACTTGGATATGATGTATGGGTAGGATAAAACTAACCTGTCTCATGAAGGACCATTTTATAATGACCAGAGAGAAAATCTACAGAAAAGTATGTCATATGGCAATGAGAGGAAGAAGATCTTTTGGTAAAGTTGTATGTGGGTTTCTCTCATCGCTTGTCACCAAGAACACAGATTTCCTGTTAGGTTGCTTCACAGCCAAGAGAAGTGACTAATGCTGTGACAAATCACTCGTCACCTCAGGTTGTAATTTCCTCCTCTGCATTAATTACTTGTTTACTGTTATCTCATAGCCACACATTTCCATGACACAAATATATGCTTCTCGCTCTCGCATCTCCTTCGCATACCGTTTCATTTACACATAAGCATGCACACACTCTCTACAAACAAGTCAACAAGGGAGCCACTATGCGGTCACTAAATTGCAAGAAATAGTAGCTAAATCTTCCTTAGATAACACCCAAGCAAACATCTTAAATAAGGACAGTACATTTTAAACCATATACAGGATTCGTTTAATATACATAGTCTCCAGCAAAGGAGCCTCTGTGTGGTCATTCAACCTGCTAGAAATAGTGGTCGAATCTCCCTAAAATAACACCAAAATGTCTTAAATAAGGAATGGGAACGTTAGGTAATGTAGACCTTGATACCCTGGGGCAGTGGATTGACAGAGTTATAACAATGTCTGACTTGAAGTATTTATCCTAAGAGTTGCCACTCTGAGTAATTTTTTCCCAACATGATTCTAATTAAACCAAAATGTATGAGGAAATAAAGTAGAGATTCATGAAATACCAGTCCTCACCCACCAGTTTTTCATGTTAAATTCTGATCTACATTATCTGAAAGGTATTTGTAGAATATTTCATTAAAAAATACTTGTTTTTCGGCCGAAACTTTGTGTTAACGACAAACAAGATAAGGACAAATATCCGTCACATGTAAATAATGTGGATATGGACTTTAATGATTACTTATTTTTTGGTAAAAGTTACATAGTTCAAATTAAGCAGCTTTCTTTAATATAGTGTATACATATATATGCAATGTGCTTCTTTCAGTTTCCATCTATAAAATCTATTCATATGGTTTATTCAGCCTGGAGCTATTGAAGAAGGCACTTTCCAAAGTACCATGCAGTGGAATTGAACCTGAAACTATGTGGTTGGTAAGCTAACTTCTTAACCACACTGTCACGCCTGTGCATGTTTAAGAAACAGAAATGAAAATATAAAACAAAATTGTCAAAACACATTGTTTATTGGAATTCACAGGAAAAAAAACAGGAAAAGAAATTTAACAAAATATGGATATAAATTATTCAACACAAGTGTCTGCATAAAACTGAATTGGTGATGTTTTTGGCCTTTTGCTGCTTGATAGATATAGCATCAAGATGTCTGCTCCTTGTTGAGGGTGGTACTCTCTCCATATTGGTGTTTTCCATCAACTACACCTCCATCCTTGTTCGTCACTAACTATATTCACATCTACCCCCATTTCTAACCAATTGTTACTCTTCCCCTCACATTCTTATGAATCTACTCACCCACTCCTTCTCTCACTGATCCATTGTCTGTATCTTCTTTGATGCTCAATTTCTTCAACCTTGAGTATTTACTCTGGAAGCCCATCACTACCATGTTTACCTTCTTCCCAGCTATTTTTGCCCACCCCCTTCCTCTTTATTTTACTTTTGTCTTGCAACTTATTTGGTGACCTCATGAATGCTGGTAGCATGAAATAAAAAAAGTACCCAGGATACACTGTAAAGTGGTTGGTATTAGGAAGGAAGAAAGGGTATCCACCCTTAAAAATTGTTACAACAAAGCTGACACTTGGAGCTTGATGTGGCCCTGTGGTTCAGTTGATCCTGTGAAATTGTCCAACCCATGCCAGCATAGAAAATAGATATTAAATGATGCTGATGCTGCTACCGATGACGACAGCAACAACGAGAATGTTTTTGAGTTCTTTGGCAATCGTAGCATGGTAAGAATGACTTCAGGTGATGTTTAGTAGTATCACATGGTGTGCTGCCAAAGAAATATGTCTGTGATGCTGGAGCAAACTTAATTTAGCACCAATGTTAATTAAATGAAGTGAAGTGTTGGTTCTCATTTTATTTTTTTTTTCATCTGTTGCGGATGTTTGCCATTTTGGTCTTTGCATGTTTATAATATTTTTTAATGTTGAGATTCTTAAGTTGTTATGTGATTTACAAAGCTGTAATTCCTCTTCAAATTCAGACAGCAAATGCATTTCATTGTGTTACACATTCTTCAAAGTCGGGCTGTCAAGAGATATTAAGGATGCACATTGTGTTCAACGTCAGGGTTAATAATTCTAACGAATATAAACAGGTGTACATTGTTTTATCTTTTATCTTTCACTTCCTTCAGACATTAGACTACGACCATGCTGGGTACTGCCTTCAAGAGTACCTATTTCCAAGCCTGATACTTATGCAGGCGCAGTTACCTCCCCTGACGGTAGCTGTCTAAATAACTCACCACTAGGTGGTACAACATGTAACTTTGAGGTCCTGGCACTAAGTCCTTTCTCTTTGTCATCACAACAGCAACGTGTGAGGACGTGACCTCACTAGCTCTTGCATAATGCACGCAACAGCGAACAGACAGACATTGAGCAGCTATGATATCGAATACACAGAAGCTGAACATGGCCCCCTTCACTTTTAAACACCTTCTCTGGTATATATTTGTTTCCGTCTACCAATTCCACTCACAAGGCTTTGGTCAGCCCAAGGCTATAGAAGATACTTGCCCAAGGTGCCATGCAGTGGGACTGAACCCAGAACCATGTGGCAAGCTTCATACCACACAGTTATGATTGCTTATATTTCTACAATACATAAAATATTTTGAACAGTTTTTTTATATAATTGTTAATAATATTTAATTATAAAGCTACAACAAGATTTTTAACACACTGAATGGCTCTGAGGGACCACCTGAGTAGAACCAGCATGAAAGGGGTCCATAGGTAGGAAAACGGTTGAGAACCCCTTGCTTGGAACATCTAATCTGTAGTCTCAGAGTAGCTACTTATTAGTTTGATGGTGGCTGAATCACTGACAGTAGCTGCTGCTGTTGTTTAGAATAAGTCACAAGGAGCCTGCTCCTTAGCTGAATAGCCAAGGGTTAAAATATGGTCTCTGTTGATGTCAACAACTAGGCCATGCTCAATGACCTCTCATTGTCTTTTTACATATATTTCTTCAACTGGCAGAATGGAGTCTGAGAGGAAGGTCAAGATATGTCAAGCTGATATTTTTTGATTGGTCAAGAAATGTTGGAAGATGCGAAAGAAAATTATTTTATTCTTTCTGACAGAATAAAAACTAAAATATAACCAACACAAATTGATGAAAATGTTAATTTTCTCCTGTGAATGAATCTAAATGTTGAGGATCAAACTTTGGCTAAAGATGGATAAAAAAATTTTCCATTACAGAAGATTGATTGAATTGAAAAAAAGAGCAACTTTTCCTGAAGATTCTTTTACCAGAATCTGTAGAAATTTTTTTAATGATGTTGAAGGTAACATTTTCACTATTGCAGACATTCTGGAAGGCAAAAAAGCCATTGGTGTGTTGTTTTCCCCTTTTAGCTTTAGATGAAGGGCTTTCAATCAGGATCCATATGGCTTTGGGGTCCATATACGATTTTATATGCTTATATTTCTACAATATAAAAAAATATTTCAACAATTTTTATACAATTTCTAATAATATTTAATTAATTATAAAGGCATTCCTTCGATATAACTCAACAAAATCAAAACATTTCACTTCGATTATTTCCGTGGGTTGTGGAATATAGATATAACGAAATTATGCCAGCAATGTCTCATTTTAAACTTGAAGGAAAAAAAGCCTTGCATATTTGTTCTTACCTGCTTCATGTGTGTATGTAAAATCCACAAATCTTCAAGCAGAAAACAGAATCGAACTGCCCTCATTGGCTTGAAAATATAAAACAGGGAGTGTTACTGATTTCTAAAACAAGAATAAGATGCCTTTTTGGTGGGGCCCGGAACTGTTGGTGAGATTGACCTGAGTTGGAATTGACCTCAGAATGTATAAAAGAACATGACTGACTCTTCCTGACATTCCCAACTTTCTTCTTGAAATGTGAAAGATAAGAGGATTCTACAATATTGGTAGATACCCACTTGAAAAGAGGTCAGAAAATCCACTTGAAATATAAAAAGCAAATGAATTTGTGGGTTACGTGGTGCACAAAAGCATTTTTTTAATCTTCCTGATGACTCTGTTTATTTTGTCATTCCATTTGATGGAACTGTAGTGTAATTTCCCCAAATCACATCCAAGTAAAAAAAGAAAAAAAAAAGAACAGTATAATCCTGGATGTATGGAAAGATAGGATGGTCACCGGTGGAATGGCTTTAATTATGGTTCTAGTCAACCATAGTTGGTCTGTGGCTAAACTATAATAATCTACTACATCTACCGTCTGCTTACTTGTATTTCTGTTCTGCATGCAAGCACACACATGCATACTTATACAAACTTCTTTCACCTCATCTCTATCACACCTCCTTCGTCTCTAGGTTTATAAAGCTGCCACTTATGAAGTCATTTCCAGTCATTTCAGGCCAACAAAATCACTGGTATGAACCGTGTCCTGCTGAGTCTCGCAAATTCTCAAATACCACATCTCTGAACCAGTTCTATCCTCTTCAAGCGAGTCTTAGGTAGATGTGACTCTATGGAATCTACAGAAGAGACAGTGTAACATAAATGGCAAACTTTTTCTGTTTCTTTTTAATCGCTTTCAGAAATTTACTTGCCAGGCAAGTGATTTCATCTGTGACTTTGTGTTTAAAGCTAAAAGCAATCACAGCATGGCAGATGCTAATTAGCCATCCATAATTACACAAAGACTGTTAACTTCACTTAAATATTTATTATTATAGTAGTAATTATATTTGTACATCAATTCAGATAAATCCAATAATGGAAAAGTAATGTCTCAAATCGTTTCACTGATGAAGATTTCCAGGAGAATTTCAAAGTGTTTTATTTACTTCTCAAAATTTGAAGGGGTCTGCTCGCACCCCATTTTGGAATCTATGAACCTGGTCACTGACAAGGTTTCATGACAATCTTTTAACTGTTAAAAGTGTGATAGCATTAGAAAGGTTGTCTTACTTTGGGGGTTGAACAAACTGCTTTATATGTCTTCTGATGGGTTGGGGATATACACACCCATTAAGGAAGTGAGTGATTGTAGAATTTGGTGAGGATAGGAACTGGCTTAGGAGTTGTGGGGTACAGTTTGAGATTTTGGGAGTGTTAGATGGACATCGTTAGGACCAATCTCTTTGTTGGCTTGACATGAATAGAGTTGACTCCGCAAGTGGCATCTGCATAGATGTAGGGATGATGCAGGTTGGGCAGCAAAGATTGGAAGAAGCTTCTGAAGTTTCTATGTGGGGAATCATGTATGAATGTGTGTGTGTATGGGAATATCTGTCTGCCTGTGTAGGCATGTATGTATATATGAGGGGGTACTGAAAAGCTCCTGGCTTTAAGGGTATCATAAAAGACCTGGTTGGAGGCCCAACTTTTTGAGTTTTTTTACTGGGCTTAGAAAAACTGAGGGACTGCTGGGATAAATGTGTGAACCTGAGAGGGGAATATGTTGAATAAAATCATAATTAACTGATCCCCCTGTATTTTGTTTTACCGAAAGCCAGAAACTTTCCATACACCCCTTCGTATATGTATGCACGTGTGTGTGTATGTGACGTGTGTATGTATGTGTGTAGAGAGTGAAATTACAACTAAGTAGACAGCAGATGTAGTAGATTGTTATAGATTAGCCTCGGACATACCCTGGTTGAGTAAATCTATAATCAAAGCCACTCCATCTGTGACCATCCTATCTAAGACCACAGGATATGATGACGGATTAATTTCACAGCTATGTTTAGCACCTCACAAGTAACTGCAAAGCAGTTTTGTTATTGACTCATAAATGTGGAGGATTTAGCTATTGTTGAGGAGATGTGATAGATACGAAGATTTGATAATATTGGTTGACATCCACTTGGGGAAAAGCCAGAGAATCCACTTGAAATATATAATGCAAATGACGTTGTTGGTTATGTGGTGCCCCAAAGCATTCTTTATCTTCATAATGATCATCCAATAAGAATTTCAGGAGTGGTGGTGATGGGGATGGAAATGGGATGGCCCAGTTAGAAATTGGAAATTTATCTAAGTTTTATAAGCAGTGTTCTTCATACAATTGCAGTAGAAAAGATTCAAGATGTGGATGTTGTACAATAGATTTATGTGAAGTGGGATAGGCTGATCAATCTATGTAATAGAAACTGTGATGGTTTTAAAGACAAGAAAGAGGTCGAGTGTTTGAGAAGAGTTAGTGTGTTGACCATGGATATGAAAAATTGGGACAGACCAACTTGTCATCAACAACACAATATCAAAATCTTCACAATTTTTTACAAATGATTAGTTAATTAATTTCTGATGAATTTTCATGTCAACACCATTTTTTTTATACAATTAACTCACAAAGCTATTGGTCAGAGTGAAATATTTTAACCTTCAAATTCCTCTAAATCTATTCAAAGCTCAAACACATTCCATGCTACTGCAGAATGAGACGATTAGGAGCAGCTGTTTTGGCACTGGCAATTTGGCATGGCTGGTGGGACATTTGACCTGTTTTGGTGACACTGTTTTTTGGCACTGGAGGCAAAACACAGAAGAAAATCAAAGTTTCAGTAAGTAAATCCAATGGTGGGTGGTGGGCATATTTTATAACAGTTCTACAAGTGGTTAACGTTGAATATAGCAGCCATGCAATATTATTGTCTTTCTCTTGAGGGACTTTAATCAAACAAATTGGCCCCAGAAATTATCATTTTATTTCAGGTATTTATTCTATAGGTCTTATTTACTGCATAGTTAAGCTATGGAGACATAAACAAACCAACACTGGTTATCAAGTGATGGTGGGACATAAATACACAAACTCAGCAAGGTTGTGTGGCCTAGTGGTCAAGGTATTTTTCAATGTTGTTGTTGTTATTATTATTATTATTATTATTTTTATCATGATTATGATTATTATTCTGGTCACTGCCTGGAATTGAACTTGGACTCATGGGTATATGGTGTAATGGTTAAGAGATCGGGCTACTAACTCCAAGATACCGAGTTCGATTCCAGGCAGTGACGTGAATAATAACAATAATATTGAAAAATACCTTAGGAATGAGAACCCAGGTTTGAAATTTCCCCAAGACCCCTGATGAAGGCTGGAGGGTATATCAGCCGAAACGTTGTGTTAACAACAAACAAGATGAGGACAAATATCCATCAAATGTAAATAATGTAAATAATATAAATAATGTAGTTAATGCAATATTCTGAGAATGTGGCATCTGAATTTGCAGCATGAGAGCAAAGTTGTCTGCCCTTGTGCTGTGCTGATGTCCATGTTTGACTTCTTCAATAAATTCTTAATTTATATGACAATAACACACTGCTGTTATTATCGTATAAAGACAGGAATAAATCGTAAAATACGAACAAGTTGGCAACTTTGATGCTGCAGCTGCGCAATATCTGTTATGTATGTTTATATCTTTTATCTTTTACTGGATTCAGTCATTGGACTGCAGCCATGCTGGGTCTAAGCCTTGAAGGGTGTCAAACAAACTGACATTGATATTTAATTTAAGTCTGGTTAGCCTGGTACTAATTCTATTGGTCCCTTTGGCTGACCTACGAAGTTACAGGGAGATAAAGAAACTAACACTAGCTGTTAAGTATATATATATATATATATATATATATATATATATATATATATATATATATATATATATATATATATATATATATATATATATATATATATATATATATATTTATATGTTTGTATGTATATGAATATATATTATATATATATAAATATAATAAAAGAAGGAAAATGCACACAGTTTGCATAGATTTAATATATCTTAAATAAAAGAGTATTGTGGTTGTTGACTGGTTTCGCTTTCACTAATAATGACATTGAAATGTCTGTGATTTCATATTTTCTAAAGTTTTTCAGTCCACGTTCTTGTATGAGAGCTTGTGAAGGAATCAACAAGGGGAGGTAATTATTGATAGTTATTATTCAGGACAGGGAAGTTAATTGCTCATAACAAACATTTACGAGTGAAAGTAGTGAGGTGAAATGGGTACAGTGATGGATGAGTGATCCTGAATTAAAATATATACTGATACCAAAGTTGGTTATGCATTCACGCACACGCACACACACATATATATATAGAGAGAGAGGGAGAGATGTCTGTATGTATATATTCTTTTACGTGTTTCAGTCATTTGACTGCGGCCATGCTGGAGTACCGCCTTTAGTCGAACAAATCGATCCCAGGACTTATTCTTTGTAAGCCAAGTACTTATTCTATCGGTCTCTTTTGCCGAACCGCTAGGTTACGGGGACGTAAACACACCAATATCGGTTGTCAAGCGATGATGGGGGAACAAACACAGACACACACACATATACGATGGGCTTCTTTTCAGTTTCCGTCTACCAAATCAATTCACAAGGCTCTGATTGGCCCGAGGCTATAGTAGAAGACACTTGCCCAAGGTGCCACGCAGTAGGACTGAACCCGGAACCATCTGGTACTTAATTTATCGACCGAGAAAGGATGAAAGGCAAAGTCGACCTCGGCGGAATTTGAACTCAGAACGTAAAGGCAGACGAACTAGCGCTAAGCATTTCGCCCGTCGTGTTAACGTTTCTGTCAGCCGGTCGCCTTTATATCTACAAATATTGTGATCTGATTTGTAGTAGTTCTGGTAAAATGACAAGTCTAAAAATAGACTCTTGAGTTGTTTTGTATGTGACACGAAGCATCAATCAATTAAGGAAGTGTAGAGCAAAATCTCACCCTTTAAGCAAACAGGGTGTGAATGACACTGAATAGCAGATGGTACAATTCCATTTTTCATTTCTGAAAAATACACATCT
The DNA here is from genome assembly GCF_046866305.1 of Octopus bimaculoides. Classification (NCBI taxonomy): domain Eukaryota; kingdom Metazoa; phylum Mollusca; class Cephalopoda; order Octopoda; family Octopodidae; genus Octopus; species Octopus bimaculoides. Next base: position 3,678,391 of record NC_142934.1, on the reverse strand, counting down.
CTTAATGGGAGTGGGGTGGAGGTGGATGTGGGAAGAAGTTTATCAGCTGTTGTTGAGAAAGTTCAACGTGAACGGTGGTGGGCTGAAGGACATTGTTATTGAAAACTAGAAAGGATCATCACTGCTTTTATTGTTGTTGGATTTGATCAGGTAACAGCTCAAGTGTGCAAATCCCATGAGAAAGTTGAGCTTGTTGCTGTAAAAATCATTAATACTTTCTTTACTCTGTCTCAAGATTCATCATCATCACCGTTTTAACGTCTACTTTCTCATGCTGGCATGGGTTGCGGGAATTTATTGAGGAAGTTTTTCTACAGCTGGATGCTCTTCCTGTCGCCAGCAGGACATGACTGGCACTTCGCCAGTAATGATGTTAAGTGTCCCAGTTGATCCAATCAACAGAACAGACTCCTCTTGAAAAATTAACGTGCAATTGGCTGAGTACTCCGCAGACATGCATACCCTTAACGTAGTTTTCAGGGAGATTCAGCGTGACACAGGATATAACAAAGTAACGTGAAATAGATTGTCTTGCCCAAGGACACAATGCGCTGCAGAGAATCGAACCCATGACCTTACGATCACGAACCGAATGCCTCGATCACAAAGCCACGCGTCTTTATACGCAGATGGTGTGCATCATACAGGATACAATACGTATTAATCCCCCATTCTCGCCCCTGCCAAGTGCGGAGTTACGTTTTCGAAGGTGTATATGGCGATTACGAATGATATCTTTTTGATTGAAAAAAGGCATTCCTACAGATGTGTGCCTCATCCCGATTTTGTTGCCTCATAACTTCCTGAAAAATGAATATTTTTAAATGGAATTTTCTACAAATATGCTTCAGAAGGTGTAAATTTTGATTATATCAAAATATGCGGTGAAAAATTTTTTTCCGGGGGTGGGGTAAAGAATTTCGAAAAATTCACACTAGACGGCTTTTTCTTTTTCATGGTCTGACCATGTGAATTTTCCGAGTCCTCCCCAACCCCTCCGTTCGCGAGCGCGCTTTTTTCATATTCGTTTACAGCAAGTTGTTTTACACCTATTACATCCTCTTTTTTTATTTTTGCTCGGGTCAAACCCTTTAGTTTGACCCGCTCTTCTACGGAAAGAATGAATAGAGAGAAGAGAAGAAAGGTGTCTCAATTAGACGGTCCCCACATGTTGATAGGGACATATGTGTGTGTCACCAGCGATTGACAACTGGTGTTTATGTCTAGCGCAACTAGCGGTTCGACAAATAAACCGACAAAATAAGTATCCGACTAAAAGCTTACTGGTATCGATCTGTTCGACTAAATCCCTTAAAGGCGATACCCCAGCATGGCCACGGTCCAATGACTGAAACAAGTAAAAGATAAATGATACCAATTTCATTTTGGTCATTAATAATATGAACGAGGATAATGTCATAGATTTCTTAACGTACAATGGTCACGACAAAATTATCAAATAGCTAAAAAACAGTATGGACTTCTTTCCTTTCTTGAATAAATAAATACGTTAAAATCTTTTCATCAATATGATCATCATTTACATGTCATGTCTGCAAAATCTCATTAAAAAAAACATGCATTAAAATAGTTAGGAGGAAACAAAGTCGGAAAGGAGGGGAGCTGGAGCACCAAACTGTAATTATGTTGATCCAGCGGCTATCCGAACAATGACAAATCTTACCCTTGTTCTACGTCGCTCATAACTTGGTTGGATTTATTATCTATCAGCGAAATCAAGCGCAACCCACCAGCATTCTCATTGAGCATTTTGTATTTGATTTTACCGCTGAAAATAATTCAAGCTTTCACTGGAAGTAATCAACGTGTGCATTGAGTGTTTCTTAGCCACGATAATACTTATGACCACCAGGTATGGATAAGCACAAACCCGGTCGTTCAGATAGCTTTTGGCCATGCAAATTCAAAACAAACTTAGCGCGTATTAACAGTGGTGACTGTGGGGTGTGCCGAGCGCACAGAGCGGCCACTTTGGAAGGAAGAGTGGCAATTTTGACCAAGGGTGGTGTTACATTTAAAGAAGGGAATGACCAAAACTCACGCCATTCCAAATGGGAAACCTCGAAAGTTTCCAGTAAATTTTCAAATATCATATACGGGGAGCGAACTGCGACATAGTCATTAAAACTAAAATAAACGAATGAAAGGCAACGCTTATAGATTACTAATTAGTTTTCAAACAAGCAAACAGAATTGTTATAAGTGAAGGCGCGTGGTTTAATGGTAATGGTATTGCACTCAGGATTATGAGATTGTGGTTTCGATTCCTGGACCGGTCGATCCGTTGCGTTTTTGAGCAAAACACTTCATTCCACGTTGCCCGTCCACACGGCTGGCAAAAATGTGTAATCCTGCAACGGACCAGCTTCCCGTCCCGCTGGGTAATATATATGCCACAGAATCCGGTCTTCTGAGCCTACGGCTCGGGGATGACCTCTAGTCCTATTTTTTATTGTTGTAAAAATTTCGTTCGTCTCGAAACCGTTGAAACAACACAGAAAGGCAAAGCGACTGTGGTTACTATGGCAATGGCAGAGCTACTCTCGCTATGCCGAAGCTAGCACTTTTTCGTACAGCCGCAGATTCATCACAAAAACATTATTTTCCGGAAGTGATACTCTCTCTTGCAACAAGGCGACACTGACAAATGTCCAACAGAATAAATAAAAATATGATTCGATAAGTATGCCGCCGTTCTGAATTTTTAAATCCCAGTAAAGAAATATTCTAGTCTCCAGCATTTAGTTTGAATCGGTAAGAGGATCATGCTTCCACAACATATTCATGACAGTGAATATAGACCAGGATGGTACCTAAAAGAGAAATTCTACGCATGGTTAAGGTGAGCAATTTAATCTGTCAACTTGTCGTACACGTGGCATTTATACACAAAACACAAGAAGACAACACTCAACCTGTTTCTTACCTGTCGATCTATTTCTCCTCTCACTTTTTCAACTATTTCATTATCATTTGTCCAATTAACCAAATATTTCGCTACTTCTTTCTTTAATCTATGACATCTTGTTTCAATTAAAACAGATATATTATCGTATTTTCTTCTCAAATTTATTTCAGTTTAATATTTATTGATCTATAAATGAATTAACACCGAACAGTCAGTTCTTAAAATTACTTTTGAAAGTTATTTAAATTACCCCAAAACTCCGCTAATAACTAACAATGGTTTCTATAAACTAACATATGTAATTTCTTGTCTTATTGACAATTATTTATTTACTCAATCCTAATGTTTTAGGCACATATTAATTTAATTTTCTAAATATATTTACATGTAGATGGCAACAATTACAATTGTTTAAATTTAAAGGGGGTCTTGCAAAAAACAAATAAACAAAAAAAAAAACTTTCAGACAACTTTATGTAAAACTCTACATTATTAATATTTTTATTTGCAGGTTAATATTTTCTGAAAAAACCTCAAGGAACATATTTTTGTTTCTTTTATTAAATCTGTCATTTGCATTTGTGGAATTAATATATGGCGTGTGGACGAACAGGTTTGTTACCGTTATATTTTTAATTTATCGTAGAAAAGAACCCCATATTTTAAAATGAAGTTTGGTTCTAATAGAAATGTTTTGATGGGAATTAAAATATTTCTATATTTTATATATATATGATTTATATTACCGTTACTGCCATTCTATCGATTTTAAAGGGCAACATCTGTTGTGACGTATTTATTTGTAGTTGTGAAGAAAAACCTATAATTTAAACTTATAAAAAGGGAAGCATTTACTTGTGAGTTAAAATATATACTACGGATTTACTTTGCCGTTTTAAAGCTTATGTAACCTTCTATTGGCTTTCTTTGATTAATTAGAGATATTAATGGTTAACCGGCAACAGAAAATGATAATCTTTTGATTTTAATATATTTGCGATGTTCTTTATATTAATTGATTTTATTATTCAATAGTTGACAAAGTTAATTTAAATCTTGCTCAGCAGCCAAAACTAGTGCAAAGCATATGACGAATATAGGAGGCTTGTCTTGAAATAAGAATAAGAAGTCTAAGATAAAATGTTGAATAATTTTTTTAAAGAAATATTTTGTTTAGAGCTTTTGATAATTCTAATATTTATTTATGTAATAATATGATAATATAGTTTACTGTGATAAAAGTAAATATTCATATTTCTTTGTGCCTTTTGATAAACAACAGACATTCTTCAAGTAATACCAAACTATCGCATCCTGGTTTGATTTTGAAATTGGAGCAGTTTATGTTTTTGCTTTCGTCTAAGATTACCGTTAAATGTTTATGTATTTCATGTCATCGTCACTTTTGCAGTTGAATGTGTTGTGTTTGTCAGATGAATGGGTTTAGGACATTTTCTATGCGAACGGATGAAACTTGACGTTTCTTGTTTGTCTACGAGTAACAACCACATACCAACAGACATTGTTGTTTATATCTACTAGTTAATCTTGATAAAATAAAAAGTATTCCTCCCAAAACTATCACATCTGTCTAAGGATTTCTAAGACTACATTATCCAATGTGTATTTTCCTCTCTCAAGACGGAGTATTATTTGAATGAAGTTTGGCTTCTCTTTCTAGCAGCTCTAAAGACCACGTAAAAACTCCTTCGTTGATTCGTCGTCCTTTGGTTAATGTGAATCTTTAGATTTTGTGCTTTGTATTTTTGGTCACAGTCTATTACCTTAACCTGAAGACGTTTTACCGTCGCAGCGACAATGGATTTGCTGTTTAACGGACACTTTGTACAACTGTCATGCTTTTCCAAATATCTCCATTTGTTGATTTTGTTAAAATCAATTTCGTTGCTCACCTCTTTTTGCATATTGACAGCTTATTGACTTTTATAAAAAGTTTTGCTTTAAGTGTAAATTGACTCAGGGATTATTCATTCGTTTGTTGACATTCTCCTTCGGAAAGTTTAACTCCTAGAATATTTTATTGTTACTGACACGCAGTAGTCTAGGAGCGAGAGAGGGAATATTTAGAAATAAGCTGACAAACGGTCTAGTGATGCAGTTCTGTATGTAAGGAGATCACTTCTGGTGCTGTTAAAAAACTGTTACCCCCATCGGTCATGACAACAAGGATTCCAGCTGATCCGATCAACGGAACAGTCTGCTCGTGAAATTAACGTGCAAGTGGCTGAGCACTCCTCAGACACGCATACCTTTAACATAGTTCTCAAGGTGGGTCAGCGTGACACAGGATGTGAGACAAGGCTGGCCCTTTGAATCACTGATATTACTCACTGGTACTACTAAAGCAGCGCGGACCCGAACGCGCAGTCGCGCGTCCGCGCTAGCTAGTCTTGAGTGGTCGATCCTAACCCTAACCCTGTCCCTAACCCTAACCATAACCCTAACCCTAACCCGCGTGTGCAAATGAATACGTGTTTAGGGTTAGGGTTAGGATCGACCACTCACGACTAGCTAGCGCGGACGCGCGACTGCACGTTCGGGTCCGCGCTGCTTTAGTAGTACCTTACTCACTTTTGCCAGTCAAATTGACTGAAGCAATGTGAAATAAATAAAGTGTCTTGCTCAAGGAGACAACGCGCCAGGTATCGAACTAACGACCTTACATTCTAAGCGACCCGCCTTTACCTGCTGTTAAAAATATGACCAGGTGACAGTTGTGTGTCTGGGAAGACGGTATTTCTAGTGTCGTGGCTAATATATGCATCAAGTATTTCTTCGTAATTTTAAGCTTCGGTGGAAATACGTCATTCTGTAACAGCTCGGTGAGACCCGTAATGGAATCTATATCCCACACGTGGGAAAGTACTACTGCTGGTTCACATACTACAAAATATCCTAGATCACGTTCGACGGAAAGGACCACTTGAATCATTGATAAGAAGTCGTTTACCAACACGTTCCTGTCTGGTTCACAGCCAGTACTTACTCCGCCTCCACCCTCTCTCTCTCTACTATTGAAGTGATCTCCCTTTCTTTGGAAATGACCGGTCTTGTCCAACTCACTCATTTCACGTTCATCTCCCCTTCCTAACTCTCACTAACCCCCTTCTCCCATTGCTTCATCCCCTGACCATCACCGTCCACTGGAATCCCTCCTCTACCTGTGTTGTTATCAACAAAGATTGAACAGATTTCTGAGCAAATGTAGGCCAGCCACGACCATCCCATTGTTTATTCATACAATACGAGGGGGTGCTGAAAAGCCCCTGGCTTTGGGTGTAAGAAAATACAGGAGGATCTGTTAATTATGCTTTTATTCAGCATATACCCCTCTCAGATTCACACACTTATTGCAGTGGTCCTTCAGTTTTTTGAAGTCCTATAAAAAAACTCAGAAGGTTGGGCCTCCAACCAGGCCTTTCACAATACCCTTAAAGCCAGGAACTTTTCAGCACCCCTTTGTATATCCAAGATCACATTATTCAGTACGTTGTATGGTTGTTTTTAAAATACTGTGATTTGAGGGAAGCTTGGCTGCTGTTTCTAGCTGTTTAAGAGACTTTACAGAGGCTACTCCGTTGTCTCCTGTGGCTGTTCAAATGAGGACTTCTGAAGGTCATAGGTACAACCCCTTTCTTCAGATCAAACCTATATCATAATCCTTTAATGTCTGTTTTCCATGCTGACCTGGGTTGGATGGTTTGACAGGAGCACAGGCAGGTAAACTGCGTCAAGCTCTGTTATCTGTTTCTCTGCCTTTCCTAATGCCAACCACTTTACAGAGTGGACCGAATGCTTTTTATGTAGCACCAGCACCAGTGGGTTCACCAAGTAACTTCCAAGACCAAGATTCCCTCAGCTGGGAGATGGAGTGGTGCTGAGGAAGGTGGCTTCATTCCAGTTGAGAGGTTGAAGAATAATTGAAGGATAAACATAGGTATCTTACTGTAGGGGAGATACTTTGGTCACCCTGATAGGAAAAGAGAGAGAGATTGACAGAGAGAAATAGTGTTGGAGATACATTGGGACATAGCTACAAGATGCAGTGAGGGGAATATAAATGGTACAAGGGGGGGTTGCATAAGAGTGTGAGGAGAGATGTTTAGAGATGGAGAGAGGTCACTGCAGCAAGTGATGGGGGGGAGGGAGGCTATGGTAGATATGTGATGGCATAGAGAGAGTGTGGGTTGGCACATGAGGGAGAGTGGAATGGTCTGCAGCAGGCGGTAGGATGGAGGAAGTGTTGGGGAAAATAGGTTGGGTAGTTTTGACAGACAACAGGCTGTATGGCCATGATTTTATTTGGCTTGGCATGCCTTCTCAAGCACAACAAATCACTAGATGTTTCAATCTCTTGTATTCTGCTCTGTGCTTGCATAAGTCACAAAGTTTATCCAGGTAGATGGTTGGATGCCCTTCCTGTCATCAACCCTCATCTGTTTCCGAGCAAGGTAATATTTCTCCCATGGTTTTCCCAGAGAATTGGAAATGAATGTCTTCTATGACAGCGACACTCATTTTAAAACTATCATGTGATAGTGAGTCAAGGAGTCACGTACACACACACACACACACACACACACACACACACACACACACACCATTATCAGCATCATTGTCATCCAATGCCAGTTTCCCATCCTTGCATGTGTTGGCCAGTTTGACAGGATCCAGCAAGCTGTGCAGCTGCACTGAGCTTCGGTGTCCGCTTTGGCATAGTTTCTTCTTCTCATGCCACCAGCACCAGTGAGGCCATTAATTCAGTTTGCAAGACGACCAACCTGGCACGAGGTGGGTGGCAACTTTATGCCAGAACAGAACTGGTTTGTTGTGTGACTACTGCTATTTCAGAAGAGAAAGTCGAAGTGACTGAATGGAGCCAGAGAGTGATGGGGTGGTGGTGGAAGTAGGAGATGACTGATAGTATGGAACAGCAGAATGGGAATAATGTAACAGTAGACAGGAGAAGGGCAAGAGAGGGATGATGTTGGGTAAGTTACAGGAGTGGGTGGATAAGAGAGATGCAGGTGTAGTGCATGAGGTGGGGGTGAGAGATGTATGATGTCGTGGGGGTGTATCAGCCAGCTGTCAAACTTCAGTCAAAAAAACAATATACCATTTGTTAATATCTGAATTTCTTCAACAATATTGATGCTTTTGTGCTACTGTTAAAGAGCAAGTTGGAATGAAGTGCTAAGATAAGGAAATGGTAAAGTTGTTAGAGAAGTAATGAATTACTGTCTGCTATAACTTTGAGGGGAAAGATCATTGATTAAATTCATTATCAATTGGCATCTATACTCTATGCTGGTATGGGTTGGAAGGTTTTGACAGGATCCAATGGGCCCAATGACTGCATTGTGCTCTACTATCGGCTTTGGCATGGTTTTCAACAGCTGGATGCCCTTCCTAATGATTAGTGCTTAGTAAAGACTAATTTTCCCTTGCATTTGTGATTTGACCCTTCAGCATTTAAAGCAGCCATACCTGTTTTATGTTCAAACTGGCCAGATCCAGTCTCTCACACCTACCCAACAATGTCATGGTAAAAATAAACAATTACATCATCAAAATTTTGAATCCATGAGATAATGCATGATTAATTGAATACAATATGAATAAATAAGCATTATATATGATAGAGGAGTCTGAATGCTAAAATATTTAGGGTTTTTTTTTTTGACCAGGTCCACAAAGTGGTGAATGAAAATTAAGGCTCAGTGGTTTGTAACTGACTGTTCAGGCTATATTCAAGACTGTTTGGTTTATTTTCCCTATTTTTCTGGGTGCCAGTTGTTTGAAATCCCTGGTTATTTGAGTACTGGATAGGAGGGAATCGACTATATTTCTTTTGGTCCTCTTGGGGGTTTCACAAGTTCAATACATTGGGAACCAACTCCTTTTCAACCGTGACAATTCTCCCCCACTTGCCCAGGAAGGCCTGCTTTCCCGCCACAAGGACCACTCCTAAATGCTTTAGTAAAAAGCCAAGCTGTTGACTTTAACCCCCACCCTAACTACTTCAGACCCCTCCCCACCACTCCTTGCCTCTTAAATTAGAAGTTTTTTGTCTGAACTTTCTGTTACCTCAATTGTTCTGTATTTCAGTTATCTTTTCCACAACTTAGTGTTACATTTATTTTCAAATTCACTGATAAAGGTTATTTCTACTGTTCATGCCTTATCTCTCCACAAACAGATTTCATCCACATGCAACGTAAACACCTCCTGCCATAGACGTACAGTCATAAGCACCGAGACACAGTCTCGAGAACTTCACGCTCATTGCTAGACGTCTTAATCTTTGATGATCTTTCATAGCAGCTGCACATCAGTAACATTGGTGTGACTGCAATATCAAATATTAAGCTTCTTTCTGCCACAAGGCTTAAGTGTTTCCATGTTAGATTATTGTTTTACACATGTGGGATAGAATAGCTTAACCCACCAACATCTGACTGAAAATCCAGCAACAGCATTTGATACAAAGGCTAAGCTTTCTCACATCAACACGCTGCTGCAAATACTAATTTACAGATATGAGTTTCAAATTTTGGTGCAAGGTCAACAACTTCAGCCGGTGGAGATGGAGACGGTAGTTAATTACATCGACCCCAATACTCAACTAGTACCTTTTTAATTAACCCCGAAAAGCAGAATTTGAACTCAGAACATGGAGATGAATGAGATACTGCTCAGCGTCTAATGATTCTGCCAGCTTGCTGTCTTATTAATCCACAGATATTAAAATGACCTAAATTAAAACCATCCATCAAAATTCCATATTAATTCAGTTTACATTTAGGAAGTGACTGGTTGTAGAATAGAAACTTCCTCTTCTAAAATAATCTAAATTAAAATCTTCCATTAAAATTCTATTTAAATTCAGTTCTCAGCAGAGATGCATCGCATTCTGTGATACAAACTTCCTGTTTTAAAGTAATGTAAATTAAAACCTTCTTTCGAAAAGTTTAATAACGACAAAGTTATTTTACTAAATTTTCTGTTAGTTTCCAAATTAATTAAAACGGGCTGCATATTTCAATAGAAATTTGGTAATGAAATGATTAAATCTATATTTCAATTGGATTGATCTCTGATTGTCATCTTATTTTTAGATGTAAACAAAGTCCCAGATTGGAGTTGAACTAATAACCATTATTTTTTAAAATTAAAATTAATAAAGATCTCATCCATGAAACTAATGCTACATGTATGTTTTGATAACAAATTGAGTTATGGTTTGAACACAACCCTCCACATTTTATATAGTCTACATGTGTCACGCCTGTCCTCCATGTTGGCATTGGGTAGGCTTGTATAGCGTACATGTATACTTGTACAAGTGACGGATTGTGTCTCAACATTTGTGAGTTAAATCAGTAAAAAAATTTATCGATTTTGGTTCCATACAGAAGTGCTTTGACCATTTAACATTTAAACAAGGCTGTATCTGGCCGAAATATTTTACATGCTTTACATTCAAGCTGGCTTGATCTGGCCTCTCATACCTACCCTAAAATGTCATTTAACATAAACAATCGCATCAGTGCAATCACAAGGCTACAAGATAATGCTAGATAAATTCAAAACAATGTGAATAAATGAGCTTTACGTTTGACAGAGGAGTCTGTATTCTAAAGGTTTATTTAATCAATTTTATTGATTGATTTTGTTTATATGAAATTATTTAAGTGAATGGATATTTATTGTAACAGCTGGATGTATCTGTCAAGAAAGCTAAAGTAACTTTTATTTCATTTCTCTTTGCAGTCTTGGTCTCATATCAGACTCTTTTCATATGTTCTTTGATTGTACGGCACTGTTAGCTGGTCTAGTTGCCTCAGTTATTTCCAGGTGGAAAGCAACAGAGAGTTTTTCGTATGGGTAAGTATTACATTGATGAATATATGTTATGTTTGTAGTATTTGATTATGATCAGAGTTGTTCATATGAACATAGGTATGTGGAATCTATGGATTGTTTACTTCTTATTCTGCTGAACAAATGAGGCTCAATTTGAAACTCGTTAGTAGCCTCCAATTCTGCAATTAATCAGTACTCAAGATCTTTATCATTTTGTTGGTTTTTGTTTACGCATATTTGGTTAAATTTGTAACTGAATTTATTTGACATTTTCAGACTTAAGAACCATTTGGTAAAAAGTTGGCTTCCTAACCACATGGTTTTAGGTTCAGTCCTACTGTGTAGCACCTTGGGCAAGTGTCTTCTACTATGACCCTGGGCTGGCCAAAGCCTTGTGAGTGGATTTGGTAGATGGAAACTGAAAGAAGCCTTTTGTGTGTGTGTGTGTACCATTACCTTGCTTTGACTCTGCATGATAGTAATAAATGATGTTGTAGCTGTGCCCAGTGCCCCCTGATTGGCTCCTGTGCTGGTGGCATGTAAAAAGCACCATCCGAACGTGATCAGTGCCAGGCCCGCTTGACTGGCTCCCATGCAGGTAGCACATAAAAAGCACCCACTACACTCTGAGTGTTTGGCGTTAGGAAGGGCATCCAGCTGTAGAAGCATTGTAAAAGTCAGATTGGAGCCTGGTGCAGCCTTCTGGCTTCCCAGACCCCAGTCAAACTGTCCAACTCATGACCGCATGGAAAACGGACGTTAGACGATGATGATAATGTGATAATGATAAATAGACTGCAAAAAATATGAATTCTTATAAACTATTGATACTTATTCCAATAATATTAAAATGTTATTGTTTTTTTTTTTTTTTCTTTTCTTTCTAATTTTCAAGCTATGTACGTGCTGAAATATTGGCTGGTTTTGTAAACGGTCTCTTTCTCCTATTTATTGCTTTCTTCATTTTCTCTGAGGCAGTTGAGGTAAGTTCATTTTAGTAATTCCAACACCAAACTTTCACGCATTACTCCTTGAATTTCTTTGGTTTTGCGATTTTAAAATAATTAGATTTATTGCAGTTTCTTGTTGGTAATTAGTCAGTACAATCTATTAATTGCACAGTCACATGATCGACCAGACTACCGGACATTGTTATACATCGCTGGTCATGTCTATCCTGGCTCCATTTGGGTGTCTGTGAATGACCTTCTTCCCAGAGGCAGTTCCATAGCTGGGATCATGACTGATACAACTACACATGGTCAAAATAGATCTCGGGGGGGAAAATAGTGGCCAAGATGTGGTTCTAGGCTTGTTAAAGACTTAGAACTCCCGAACCAGGGTCTCACTACCAGATCCAGTTTAAAGTCATACCCAGGACATGACAATTACTATAATAATGTCCTTTACTAATTACAGTGACATTAATTATTTGGTTTTATTTAAATAACTACAGGTGTCCCCTAGGTAACAAGCGTTGTGCTTTTGAAAGTCTTGACATAATGTGGAATTCTGTAACAGAAAACCTATTTTCCAATTAACTTCCATGTTTCATGGAAAAATATGTTTCTTATTACGAGACTTCTTAACGCTACGGCTTCGTCTTGTACAAATACGGTAGAACACGTGTATGACCGTAGTAATTTGCATAATTTAAATAAAAATGAGCAAAGGGAAATAACTCAGAGTGACCGGTCTGTGGGGGGGGGACCCGAAAACCCCCTGACAAATACAGGTATATCAAATACCTTACAACATAAATTCTTGATTTATTAAAATGTTCTGGCTATATATAAATGAGAAACCCATTCTAAATTATCTCGCTGACGTACTACGACGAAATACCCAAGATGCAGATAAGATAGAGATTTTTATTTATTTACGGCCTCAAACATCTCAATACCTTGCGCTTTAGTTTTGTCCCTTATTATTTATCTTGTTTCTCTCCATGAAATTCAATTGAATTCAGTTGTTGTCTTAAATTCATGCTTATTCATTTTCTAAGCTTCCTAAATTCATGCTACGTTATATTCTAATCACCCAGAATTCATTGCTCTTTTAAAAAATTACGATTTATGCATTGTTGTCTCTCAAATATTTAAAATCTACAATTAAGAGCCCTCTCTACTCGCTGGCGGTACCTACCCACCACCACTACCCATTTTCCTTTATTCAAAAATTCTTATCGCTCCTTAAAATTATGGCTTTTAAGTGTTGATTTCTCAGCCCAAGAATTACAGCGTGATGTGCTGCTTGACTGGTCCCCCCTCTCTCTCTCTCTCTCTTTATATATATATATGATGATGATGATGATGATCTTTTCTCCCGCCATGCCTCTGTCTACCCCTCCATCCTCTCTCTCCCCCTTCGTAGTTTTTCCTTTACGGTCTTCAGGTTCTGGCTATATATAAATGAGAAACCCATTCTAAATTATCTCGCTGACGTACTACGACGAAATACCCAAGATGCAGATAAGATAGAGATTTTTATTTATTTACGGCCTCAAACATCTCAATACCTTGCGCTTTAGTTTTGTCCCTTATTATTTATCTTGTTTCTCTCCATGAAATTCAATTGAATTCAGTTGTTGTCTTAAATTCATGCTTATTCATTTTCTAAGCTTCCTAAATTCATGCTACGTTATATTCTAATCACCCAGAATTCATTGCTCTTTTAAAAAATTACGATTTATGCATTGTTGTCTCTCAAATATTTAAAATCTACAATTAAGAGCCCTCTCTACTCCCGCCATGCCTCTGTCTACCCCTCCATCCTCTCTCTCCCCCTTCGTAGTTTTTCCTTTACGGTCTTCAGGTTCTGGCTATATATAAATGAGAAACCCATTCTAAATTATCTCGCTGACGTACTACGACGAAATACCCAAGATGCAGATAAGATAGAGATTTTTATTTATTTACGGCCTCAAACATCTCAATACCTTGCGCTTTAGTTTTGTCCCTTATTATTTATCTTGTTTCTCTCCATGAAATTCAATTGAATTCAGTTGTTGTCTTAAATTCATGCTTATTCATTTTCTAAGCTTCCTAAATTCATGCTACGTTATATTCTAATCACCCAGAATTCATTGCTCTTTTAAAAAATTACGATTTATGCATTGTTGTCTCTCAAATATTTAAAATCTACAATTAAGAGCCCTCTCTACTCGCTGGCGGTAACCCGCCCTCCCACCCCCTCCACCGGAAGTTCATTCCTCTGTCATCCCACCCCCTCCACCGGAAGTTCATTCCTCTGCCATCCCACCCCCTCCACCGGAAGTTCATTCCTCTGTCATCCCACCCCCTCCACCGGAAGTTCATTCCTCTGTCATCCCACCCCCTCCACCGGAAGTTCATTCCTCTGTCATCCCACCCCCTCCACCGGAAGTTCATTCCTCTGTCATCCCACCCCCTCCACCGGAAGTTCATTTCTCTGTCATCCCGCCCCCTCCACCGGAAGTCCATTCCTCTGTCATCCCACCCCCTCCACCGGAAGTTCATTCCTCTGTCATCCCACCCCTCCACCGGAAGTACATTCCTCTGTCATCCCACCCCCTCCACCGGAAGTTCATTCCTCTGTCATCCCACCCCTCCACCGGAAGTTCATTCCTCTGTCATCCCACCCCTCCACCGGAAGTTCATTCCTCTGTCATCCCACCCCGAAGTTCATTCCTCTGTCATCCCACCCCCTCCACCGGAAGTTCATTCCTCTGTCATCCCGCCCCCTCCACCGGAAGTTCATCCCTTTGTCATCCTGTCAACCTCGGCTGTCTCCCGGAACCCATCTAGTGGCCTTGGCCATCCTCTCCCCTACCTTTGGGTAGCGCATTAAGGTTGAGAAATGTTTGCAGGTTGTAGGTAATGTTTTGCTTATGAATTCTTCCAATTGCAAGTTTTCTTTTCAGGTACACGACACTGCTTTTCCTCTTCCCAGGCTACAGGCCCACACCCCCAACACCCATACTGTTAGGATTGGCACTCTCAACGTCGGCACGCTGAAAGGTAGATCTGGTGAAATTGTTGAGATGCTTGAACGGAGATGCGTAGATATGTGCTGCATCCAGGAAGTAAGATGGAGAGGAGGTTCTGCAAGGTTCCTCACAGGCAAAGAACACAGGTACAAGATTTTCTGGGCAGGGAACACTGACGGGGTCGGGGGCGTAGGAATACTTCTAGCGGAGAAATGGGTGGATAAGGTAATCGAGGTCGTTAGAGTAAGTGACAGAGTACTTAAGATCAGACTAGTGCTTCATCATAGATTAGCTACTGTCATCTCAGCCTATGCACCTCAACCTGGGCTACCAGATGGTCTGAAAGACCAATTCTATGACACCCTCTTGCAAACTACCTCGTCGACGAGTGACAGGGACCTTCTCTTTGTGGCTGGAGACTTCAACGGTCATGTCGGACGTCGTGCTGGGGGCTTCCATGGCATACATGGAGGCTATGGCTTCGGTTCCCGCAACGAGGAGGGAACCAGACTGCTGGAGTTCTGTGATGCAACCAATCTTATGGTCTGCAATACCAACTTCAGGAAACCTGCCAGTCACCTAGTCACCTACCGCTCCGGCAGACACTCTAGCCAAATCGACTACATCCTCGCCAGAAATAGGGAAAGAGGGCGGCTTATAAATGCCAAAACCTACCCTGGCGAAGAATGTACCCCACAACATAGATTAGTAGTTAGCGACTTTGGGATCAAGGCAAAATGGGTGCCCAGAATTAGACAGGCTTGGAGAAGAAGGGTGTGGAAGCTTAAAGACCCTGCAAACGGACAGAGACTTAGAGAGGGGATATAGCATCATACAACGTGGAAGACAATTGGAGATTTCTGCGGGACAACCTGTTGAAAGCCACCGACCAGATTTGTGGGTGGTGTAAGGTCCCCTCCCAACCCAGAGTAACGTGGTGGTGGAACAAGGAGGTAGACAGGGCTATTAGACAAAAGAAACAAGCTTGGAAGGACTGGAAGAACGGTGGTAGCAGGGAATTGTACCAATGTGCCAGAAGGGAGGCTAGGCGACAGGTTTATTTAGCCAGAGGGGAAGCAGATAAGGAAAGATTTGCCAATGTTCTGCGCCGTGAGGACCAAAGACTCGAGGTATTTCGGGTTGCAAGACAGTGTAGGAGAGAGAATAGTGATGTTGTAGGAGAGAAATGTGTTCGCATGGATGATGGTACGCTTGCATTAAATGAGGATGCAAAGAAAGAGGTCTGGAGATGCCACTACGATAGATTGCTTAATAAAGAGAATGAATGGGAGAAAGAGAGCCTGCCTTATGTCGACCCAATAGAGGGACCAGCTATCCGAGTTGATAGTACCAGGGTAGATAAAGCAATTAAGAGTATGAAGACCGGGAAAGCCCCCGGCCCATCAGGAATCACTGCAGAGATGCTCAAAATATCTGGCAGTGTTGGCTATAGCCTAGTCACCCGTATTACGAACCAGGTGATACACGAAGGAGTCATACCCTATGACTGGTGTAGCAGCATCATAGTCAACTGCTACAAAGGTAAAGGGGACGCTTTAGATACAAATAATTACAGAGGCATCAAGCTGTTAGATCAGGTTATGAAAGTTACAGAGAGGGTCATAGCCCAACTAATTAGGGAGCGAATCAATTTAGATGAGATGCAGTTTGGGTTCGTGCCAGGTAAAAGCACTACTGATGCCTTATTTCTAGTGAGACAGTTGCAAGAGAAATACCTAGCCAAGGATAAACCTCTGTACCTGGCTTTCGTTGACATGGAGAAAGCCTTTGACAGGGTCCCCCGATCCCTTATCTGGTGGTCAATGAGGAAACTTGGGATAGAAGAATGGCTAGTGAGAGCTGTGCGAGCCATGTACAGAGATGCGGCCAGTAAGGTGAGGGTTGGAAATGAGTACAGCAATGAATTCCGGGTAGAGGTAGGGGTCCACCAAGGTTCCGTCCTCAGCCCCCTATTATTTACCATAGTCCTCCAGGCAATCACAGAGGAGTTCAAGACAGGTTGCCCCTGGGAGCTCCTCTATGCTGATGACCTTGCCCTAATTGCGGAGTCACTATCAGAACTAGAGGAGAAGTTTCAGGTGTGGAAGCAAGGTCTAGAATTGAAGGGCCTTAGAGTCAACCTAGCTAAAACCAAAATCCTAATAAGTAGGAAGGTAGATAAAACACAAACCCCTTCAGGTAGATGGCCCTGCTCAGTATGTAGAAAAGGAGTAGGTAGTAACTCTATAAGATGTACCCGGTGCAAGCTATGGACACATAAGAGGTGCAGCAACATCAAAGGCAGGTTAACTAGCAAGTTAGTTTTTGTTTGTGGCAGATGTTCAGGTGCAATAAAGACTGCAAACAAACAGGAAACAACTTCTATCTCATTCCAGGGTGAAAAACTAGAGGTAGTCGATAGCTTCCGCTATCTGGGCGACCAAGTTAGTAGTGGGGGTGGGTGCGCTGAAAGTGTAGCTGCTAGAATAAGAATAGCCTGGGCAAAGTTTAGAGAGCTCTTACCCCTGCTGGCGACAAAGGGACTCTCACTCAGAGTAAAAGGCAGACTGTATGACGCATGCGTACGAACAACCATGCTACATGGCAGTGAAACATGGGCTGTAACTGCTGAGGACATACGTAAGCTCGCAAGGAATGAAGCCAGTATGCTCCGTTGGATGTGTAATGTCAATGTGAATACCCGTCAGAGTGTAAGTATCTTGAGAGAAAAGCTGAACATTAGAAGCATCAGTTGTGGCGTGCAAGAGAGACGATTGCGCTGGTATGGACATGTGGTGAGAATGGAGGAGGATAGCTGCGTGAAAAAGTGCCACACCCTAACAGTTGAGGGAACCCGTGGAAGAGGTAGGCCCAGGAAGACCTGGGCTGAGGTGGTGAGGCAAGACCTTCGTACATTGGGCCTCACCGAGGCGATGACTACGGACCGAGACCTTTGGAAATGGGCTGTGCGTGAGAAGACCCGGCAAGCCAAGTAAGATCGTTGCCAGTGCCCCTGGACTGGTTCTTGTGCGGGTGGCACATGAGATGCACCATTTTGAGCGTGGCCGTTGCCAGTACCGCCTGACTGGCTCCTGTAGGATTTTCGAGCGAGATCGTTGCCAGTGCCCCTGGACTGGCTTGTGCGGGTGGCACATAAAAGACACCATTTCGAGCGTGGCCGTTTTCGTGCGGGTGACACGTAAAAGCACCCACTACACTCTCTGAGTGGTTGGCGTTAGGAAGGGCATCCAGCTGTAGAAACTCTGCCAAATCAGACTGGAGCCTGGTGTTGCCATCCGGTTTCACCAGTCCTCAGTCAAATCGTCCAACCCATGCTAGCATGGAAAGCGGACGTTAAACGATGATGATGATGATGATGAACTCTGCCCCTGAGAAAGTATCTTGTCATTAGTTTACAGACATTGGCAGGTATTTATGGTAATATTAGCCTAACCCCTTTAGCATTTAAAAAGGCCATATCAGGCCCAAATATTCTCCGTTTTATGTTCAAACTGACCTGATCTGGCCTATCACACCTACCGCACAATGCCGTTCTAAAAGCAAACACTATCATTGAAATCCCAAGGTTATTAGCTGGTAAATGATCAGCTCAAACCAATGTGAATAAACAAGGATTACATTTGACAGAATAATCAGAAGGCTTAAGGGTTAATCCCTTTTTTTTTTTTTTAGAACTAGTCCTAGCTTTGGACGATTTCTAGAGTATTAGCTTCCATTTACCCCTGTAACAAAATGACTTTGTATCATATTGTAGAGAGCGGTGGAGCCTCCCGAAGTGAAGCATGAGCGGTTGTTTGTTGTATCTGTATTAGGATTTCTTGTCAACTTGATTGGAATTTTTGCTTTCCAACATGGCCACGCCCATGGAGGAGGTAAGCTAGACAGGGATTTTTTTCTGTATTTTCAATTTTTACTTTATTAATTTTCTTCTTCCTATGCATTTATTCTTTTCATTTTCTCTTGCTTTACATCATCAAAACCACCACCACCATCATCATTATCACTACCACCATCATAACCACATCATCATCATTTACCACTGCTATTGTCATTATCATCTTCCACCATCATCATTTCCATCAGCACCATCGTCTTCTTCACCATCTCCAACATTGTCATCATACCCACATCCCATGCTGAACCGATAGATGGGAACACCTCTGTCTTCCTCCAGTATCTCATTTTACGATTCGTTTCTGTGTCTGGATGCCTTTCCTCACATCAACCCCTTTACCAACCCTCAACAAGTTGTCTTGTCTTTGGCAAGTCTAAAGAATCCTCTCAGACCCTGCATTGTCTCTGCCCAATTCACCAACCACCTCACCATTATATGATGGCATTTATATAATTTCCCATTTTAAATACACATTATTTTAACATTTAATTTTACTCTCTTCTGAGATGAGATTCTGCCGAGGTTGACTTTGCCTTTCATCCTTTAGGGGGTCAATACAGTAAGGACCAAACGAGTACTGAGGTCAATGTAATCGACTTTTCCCCTCCCCCAGAATTGCTGGCCTTGTGCCAACATTTGAAACCAGTATTTAATTTCTTCTTCATACTTTTATTTAGACCATGGACATTCTCATGGACAATCTCATGGACACACACATAGTCATGGATTTGGTAAGTAGTCTTTTAATATTGTAAACAGTGACATTTTATTTAAAAAATTGTTTGGAGTAAAGGTTGTTTGCCAACATAACATGGCAGTCCTAGTTTAGGACGAATGTTGCTGTAATTTAGCCCCCCCCCCCCATCGTTTGATAACCGATGTTGGTGCGTTTACGTCCCTGTAACTTAATGGTTCAGCAAAAGAGACTGATAGAATAAGTACTAGGCTTCCAAAGAATAAGTCCTGGGATCGATTTGTTCAACTAATGGTGGTGCTCCAGCATGGCCACAGTCAAATGACTGAAACAAATAAAAGAATGAAAACCCCTGATTTTGCAGAAATTCTTCAGCCAAATGTCCGTTAGCAGTTCCGTACGATATGTACTTTGACCAATGATGTTATTTACTAATTTCTGTTTAGTCGTTTGTATTAATGAATTGTGCAATCATTTTGTTTTAGGTTTAGAAGTTCCCAGCCATGAACACAATCATCATCATGAACACAATCATCATCACAGCCACGACCATGATAATAAGCCTTGTAATAATTCACCCGGAAGATCATCTCAGGTGTCACAGAAACAAATTATGCAAGGTCAGGATTTTTACCCTTTTTTTTTTTTTTTTTGCTTTTTTTCTGTTAATTATTTAGAATTAGACAAGTTACTAATTTAGTACATCATAGAATTCTTTGATTATTTCTTTTAGATTACAGCAAAAAAATTTTGCAAAGCACCTGTGTTGGTACCCTATAAAAGACATCTCTCTGAGTAACTTCAGTGTAACCGAATCAATAAACTGGATTTGAACTGAGGCTCATTTAGGATAGGATAAATGCTGAAGTTTAGTAGATTATGAATGATTACAAGAGTCTGGAAGTTTAGAGCTGTTGAGTCAAGTAAAAACCAATATTGTAGCTGTGGCCAGTGCCTCCTGACTTGCCCCTGTGTAAAAAGCACTAATCCGAATGTGGTCGATGCCAGGCCCGCCTGACTGGCTCCTGTAACGGTGGCATGTAAAAAGCACCCACTACACTCTTGGAGTGGTTGGTGTTAGGAAGGGCATCCAGCTGTAGAAACCTTGCCAGATCAGATTGGAGCCTGATGAAGCCTCCTGGCTTGCCAGTCCTCAGTCACACCACCCAACCCATGCCAGCATGGAAAACAGACATTAAACGATGATGATGATGATGATGATATTTTTGTTTCTCTCACCAGGCATGTTTTTGCATAAAAATGTATTTTTGTTTCTCTTTTGCCAGGTGTGTTTTTGCATATACTTGCTGATACATTAGGAAGTGTTGGTGTTATAATTTCTTCTGCCCTCATTCATCAGTTCGGTTGGATGATTGCTGATCCCATATGTTCCATGTTTATAGCTACTTTAATAGGTGTCAGGTAAGTCATTTTTATTCATATCATACACAGTATTATGTTGTATCATGGGAGGATCAGTATGCCAATAATAAACACATGCACTGGTTCTATTTCACTTCTTTTTAGTATTATTAGTCAACTGGTTAATTATACAGTTCTATATTTAAGAGATGGGGAATTATGTACATTATTTACATTTGACGGATATTTGTCCTCATCTTGTTTGTTGTTAACAACAAACAAGATGAGGACAAATATTCCACCAGCACGAATGCCAATCAGGTGGTACTGTCATTGGCCTTGTCAGCAGTTTTGATTTTGATTTCACTTGCCTCAATAGGTCTTTGCAAGCAAAGCTTATTGTCCAATGAATGAGGGGTATTCATAAGTGGGCTGGTTACACCCACTGGCATAGGCCATGGTCTCGCTTGGCTCGTCAGGTCTTCTCAAGCACAGCATATCTCCAAATGTCTCGGTCATTAATATAGGAAATTAAGTCTAGTTTTACTGGTGTGTTTAGTGTGAGGCCTGATGGACATACATGCAGAACCTTATGTGTATGTATGTGTGTGTATATATATATATATATATATGATTTGAACAAAGTTGACACCCCCACTCCCAACATTGGGACCAACTTCATACAAGCATGAAGTGATGCTGGCAAAATGCTGCTGCTCCTTTAGATGCAAACCTTAGCTATCATTGTAATTTTGTGGCATGATGCAAAGCAGGCCTTGCCATCCACTCAAGAAAACACAGTAACCGATCCACAAGCACTCAAGCCAATTGAGTCCTCAACACTTGTCCCATTTGCCAAAAGGTTTGCAAGACACCAGCAGGCCTCAAGAGACACCTTCATGTCCATAGAACATGATTAATGCTTGATTTTACTGAAAATTTATTTGTTGTTCACAAGAGAATCCATCAGATACACGCACACACACACACACACACACAAATCATTCTTATTATTGGAAGTAGGTGACAGGATGGGCATCCAGTCATAGAACCTCTGTCTGATGCACGCAACCATGGAAAGTGGACATTAGCTGGTGATGGTGTATATCAATGAAAGCAGACATCTTCAGATCTATGTCAGCTGACTTTGTAAATATTAACAACACAATTACTTTCGTTCTCTTTTAGCGTAATACCACTTTTGAGAGACTCTGCAGGAATTCTGATGCAAAAGACCCCACGACAACTAGAATCCTCTTTACCTGGATGCTATCAAAGGGTATGTTCTTTAACCCTTTTGTTACTGTATTTATTTTGAGTTGCTCTGAGTTTCTTTCACTTGATTTTAAATATAACAAAGAATTTAGTAAAGTAACTTCATCATCCCTAAGCTAGTGTTAGGAACATAAATTGTGACTAAGGTTTGCAGGAAGATTTTAATTCAGAACTTATGAAAACAAGACATTTGTACAACAGAGTCGGAGGTGGTTTCAACTGGGTTGGTAACGAAAGGGTTAATCTCAATAAATGCTTGAAACTGGCACGTTCTTAGTTCCTTGGAATTAGTCTTTTATTCTTTTACTTGTTTCAGCCATTAGACTGTGGCCATGCTGGGGCACAGCCTTGAAGAAGTTTAGTTGGATGCAGTACTTTTTTTTTAAGCCTGGAACTAATTCTATCATTTGCTGAACTGCTACATTATGGGAATATAAACACATCTTTTACTTGTTTCATTCATTTGAATGCGGCTATGCTGGAGCACCAATAGACACTACAAGCTACCTTCAGTTTGTTTACCAAATCCACTCATACGGCTTTGGTCGACCAAAGGCTATGCTAGAAGACACTTGCCCATGGTGTCACAGAATAAGGCTCAACCCAGAGCCATGTGGTTCAGAAGCCACACAGCCACATCTATTTCTGACATTGGTGTAAAATCACACCATCAATAATTGTATTTTTATCAATAAAACACGTTCTTTCAAACAAGTTAACATAATCTAATTTGAAACAATTAACCGTTCTTTTATGATGTCTTTCAGGTTAGTCAACTTGAAGGAGTTTACAGTGTGCAGGAACCCCATTTCTGGACTCTTTGCAGTGAAGTTTATGTTGGTACTATAAAATTAGAAGTTTCTAATGATGCTGACTCCAAATATGTCCTCAGTCAAACTCATAATATTTTTACACAGGTAAGTGCAAATTATTATTCTTTTATTCAATTTGGCAGGTAAAAAGCACCATTGATTGATGCCAGTGCTGCCTGACTGACCCCTGTGTCAGTGGCATGTAAAAAGCACCATTCAAGTGTGGTCTTTGCCAGTGCCGCCTGACTAGCCCCCTTGCTGGTGGCACGTAAAAAGCACTATTCAAGCGTGGTCGATGCCAGTGCTGCCTGACTGGCTCCCATGCCGGTGGCACGTAAAAAGCACCATTCAAGTGTGGTCGATGCCAGTGCCACCTGACTGGCCCCTTTGCTGGTAACATGTAAAAAGCACCCACTACACTCTCAAAGTGGCTGGCGTTAGGAAGGACATCCAGCTGTAGAAACCTTGCCAGATCAGATTGAAGCCTGGTGCATCCTTCTGGCTTGCCTGTCCTCAGTCAAACCATCCAACCCATGCCAACATGGAAAGTGTACGTTAAGCAATGATGAAGATGATGAATTTGATATGAATTTCATTATTTAATTTTATACTTTGTGTTGAATTGTGTTAGAAAGTGAATTTCAAGGTTGTTGCTATAGCAACAACAACAACAACAACAATTGTTTCTACAATATGCACAAGGCCTGAGTGGGGAGAAGCACCCAGTCTACTCTAAAAAGTGGTTGGCATTAGGAAGGGCATCCAGCCATAAAAACCATGCCTAAGCAGACAATGGAATAATTCCTGGGGTCAATTTGTTCGACTAAAGGCAGTGCTCCAGCATGGCCGCAGTCAACTGACTGAAACGAGAGTAAACAAGATTGTATTGCTATTGATAACAGTTAACCATACGTTCATATATATTCATGAAATTGCTCTCAACCCTTGTTTACAATCTTTTTCAGGCTGGTGTTCGTCAGTTGTATGTCCAACTTGACCATACATCCATGTAATGCCATTTCTTCCTTTTATGATGTTTGAAGAGATCTGAATGTTCCAGAACAGAGCAATCACAATGGATTTAGTTGGTTAGGATTGTCTTTATTTTTATGCTGTGTGAATGAGACTGGGTCTGTGAGAATCTATCAAAACTTTTGCTTTGATCTGGAATTTACCGTCTTTGTTCCTGACTTTAAAGGTTCTTTTTACGAAGGAATTAAATGCATGTTTCTCAATCAGGAACTGTACTTTTGTACAGATTTATTTCAAAATCTTGAGAAAAAGTCTACATATAAAAGAACTCTAGCAGAGAAATAATAATAATAATAATAATAATAAAAAAACACAAAAAATATCTTTCTTGATCTCTATTTTTTAATTATGTATATTTTTTTATTATAAGATATTTAGTCTGGAATCATTTGACCAACAGAATAGGTTTTGTTGGACTAACGATAATAGATTAGATATTTTATTCACTCTCAGACTTTTCTTTGAGTTCTTTATTCTAAGTGGTCCAACCAGACTTCTTTTGAACTTGTCACCCTTGGAATATTTTTTGTTATACATATATATACTTTAAATTTACTGGGATTATCTCTATCTTATTTAGCAGGATTAAAGCACTAATTTGCTTTTACATAAAAGGACATGATATATATATGTATATATCTTCAATAAAAACGGTGTTTCTAAACTAAATTTTCATTACATTTAGCGAATATATTTTTGTTTACTGCTGCTTGTATTAACTTTCCAATGTTAATATAAAGGAATTAATTAGGGTAGACATTACAACTTTTGGGCATTCGTATTTTGTTCAAGTTCTTCCTAGCACTAATCAGACATTAGTGAAATGGTTCTGAATACAACACAGGCTCTCCTAGGGATAATAGTGAAATAAGGATGAATATAGGTGGAGTTACCAGTTGGTATCATATTGTTGTTGGCCTTGTCTTGTTCTCTGTTGCTGGGATACTTAATGAATGGCCAAATCCATCTAGTTCTCAGAATGTATGGTCAGTAATAATTCATTGCTGTGGGAGCACTTTGCGATTAGTGAGTAGCTTGTTGTTGGAAGTGCTGAGTTCAGAGTTCAACTTCTTTTAAAGGAAATCTGTTTGTGATGGTTCAGCAATCTATCCAAGGGAATATTTATCTCACTTCTCAATATTTTGGAAACCAGGGATAAACATCAATCCTAAGGATTTTTACAATCTAGGGAAAATATTAACTGAGCAACAAGTTAACCCTTTTTAGTTCTTTAAAAAGAATTATTTAGTTGCAGATATTTATGTTTGTTCTAAATTGCCATATTTTATTTGCTTTGAACAAATTTTAAGTAAAAATTCAGTTTGCAGCATTTTTGGAAAAATCAGTAAAGATATTGCTACCAGTTTCAAAACAAGAACCATTTTAAAATTTATAATAATAATAATAATGTTGCTGGAGCGTCATAGCTTTATCAAACATACATTCATGCATCATTGTATTCATTCCTGTTTTATTTTATAAATAGTATTCTATGCTAAAGAGTGTGTCAAAATATTTCATAATACATCTTTATCACTTATTTTACTGAAGATATACCATTCCAATGATGTATAATTTAAATTTTGACACATTTTAGCAGTGATGCACAGCTTGGTCCCCATAGACCACCATTTGGGATATTCCTCTGAGGACCCTCAAATTTTTAAGGGCCCACATTGAGTTTTATGTCCATTTGGTGGTTTGTGCATTTTTCTTCATGAATCTAGTTGAGTACCTTCTGTAAAAGATTGTGCATTACTACATTATATATATCATATATAATACATAGAATATATATATATATATATATATATAAAACACTATTGCAGAATAAAACAGAATTGTTTAGAACAGAACACAAGAACAATCTCAGACCAAGCCAATTGCCAAATAAGAACAACTCTTAACATATTTATAAACACACAGAAACTGTCCAGAATAATCAAATGATAGACTTCTCGTGAATTTTATTTTTTAATAAACTAAATCCATCATAAGGGTCAGTGCCCTGTAAGTGGTTATGGACAATTATATAATAAAACGTTTTCAATATATTCAAAATTCTAGTTTAAATTGTTATTTCTGTTTACATCACACAAAAGCATCTTGTTTTCTTTTTGTTTTTTGACTTTGTTTATTAACACATTTCTGAAGCCTTTAAAAAAAAAAAGGGTTTCATTTTATTTTCTGTTTACTAACTGAATGTTTTTCTATTCTGTTACTGGTTTCAGTCTTTGATCTGCAACAATGCCCGGTGGGGGCTCTGCCTTCACCTAACACAACTTGACCTCACTGCCATCGTTTTGGTAAATCCTATTGACCTTACGACTTTATTAATCTCTATTCATCAAATGGTTTAATTTTGGTCTACAAGGAAGCAACCTGTTCTACCAGAATCCACCCTGTCCCCTCCGTATGTTTCTGGCCATTCTGAGCAACTTCTCTTTGCTGTATGTCACAATTACCTTTGCCATAATTGTGTTTTTCTCTTGGCTGCTGGACATAGGTTAGGCTCATTACTGTGCTGATGACAGCTAATGAGGCAGAAACATGTGTCCACAACTGTCTTATTTCTAGACAATAAACCTGTCTTTTTCCTTGATGGTATATTGACTTTTGAAGAATGTTTGATTCTGAAGATTATCTCCCTTCACTTAATTGCCATCTGTCACATTCTCTAAAGGTGGAGATAGATCCAGGTTAGTAATTGGCTCTTTCTCTATTAACAAGAAATCTTGAAATAAAACTGTATAATGGTGCATGCGCGCGCACACACATGCAGATATATGCATGCATAAATAAATATCCGTATATGTAGTTGTCCAACTTGTTTTCATTTGTCAGGATAAAAACAAGTTTTGGTAGATAGATAAGAGAGTGAGTATACTTTTATAGAACGTTATAAATTTAGTCTCCCTGCAGCCAATTCATGTTACCAAACAGTTTCACATTGGTAAATGAACAATCATCAGATATGATTGAATGGAATAGCACAGCTTGGGCTCTTTATTACTAGAAGCTGAAAGCCTCTTCATCTCAGATATTTTATAAAAAAATCAGAATGAAACGCATAGAAGAAAATTTATGGCTTTCTCTTAAGGTTATCAGAGTTATGTCCCTTTGAATGGTCTTTTTTTTTTTTCCAGCAGTCTTGTACATTCAAGTTCGAATTGTACCCTCCAGTTTTTTTTTATGTCTTTGTAGGGTCAAGAGAGTGGTGAGGAGAGATTTTTTTGAAGGGCACATGTGGTCGTGTCTGTGTACTTTTAAGGAGCAGTTAAAGTGTAGAGCACCGTTTTTTTCTTTATTACTGCCTTTCTTTACTTGCCCTAAGACTGTTTCCTCTCTCCCTTTTTTTTTACCGTTTTTCTGCCGAATTGCAGTGCACCAGATCACTGTCTCTGGCAAGGTCGTCATCATCATTATTATGGCAGAATTGTTAACGCACCAAACAAAATGTTTAGCGACCTTTTGTCCGTTTTTACATTCTGAGTTTAAATTCTGCTGAGGTCAGACTTGTCTTTCATCCTTTTTGGGGGTCAATGAAGTAAGTACTACATGAGCACTAGGCTTGATCTCATCAAATAACTCCTTCCTACAAAATTTCAGGCCCTGTGCCAATAGTAGAGATTATTATTATTATTATCATTGCCTTTGCACATCTTCTAACGCTGGAGATGTGCTACGGTGTCAGTTGTTCACTACCAGTAAACTAAGGTAACACTTCTTATTTTTCGAGCACCTTCCAGAGTATTCGAGCGGTTCCGAGCAGTGCTGTTTTCTGCAAGTGCTCCACCCTTATTGCAGCCCCTATATGTCGGTACCAAGCACCTGTAACTCTATATCCATGCTGCCAGCATAGCAGCCAGTGGAGGTTTTAGGCTACCTTGCTGTGTCTGTACTTGTACTCTTTCAGCACAAGATCTTCACAAACACTAACAATGTGTCACACTTTCGATCCTCTTCCCACACATTCTACAGAGGTCTGTTGCACTTGTGTGGTATATATTCCTTTTCACTGAGTTGGTATTCAATGCCTGATCCTGGGCAGCAATGATTAGGCTTTCAGTATTCTTTTTTAGGTCACTCTTGTTAAGCCACCTCCATGATGCTTCAATCGTTAGCACACTGGGTAAAATACTTAGTGGTATTTCATCTTCCACTATGTTCTGAGTTCAAATTCAGCCAAGGTTGAATTTATCTTTCATCCTGTCAGGGTCGATAAATTAAGTACCAGTGAGACACTGGTTCGATGTAATTGACTCATCTCCTTACCCCAAATTCCAGGCCTTGAAAGGATTATTGTTATTATTATTAAATAGGTGCAAAGCAGCGAGCTGTCAGGAACGTTAGCACGCCGGGTGAAATGCTTAGCGGTATTTCGTCTGTCTTTATGTTCTGAGTTCAAATTCCACCAAGGTTGGCTTTGCCTTTCATCCTTTCGGGATCAATAAATTAAGTACCAGTTGCATACTGAGGTCGATCTAAACGACTGGCCCCCTCCCCCAAAATTTCGGACCTTGTGCCTAGAGGAGAAAAGATTATTAAATAGGTGCAGGTGCAGCTGTTTGTCCAGAAGCTTGCTTGCCAACCACATGGCTCTGGGTTGAGTCTTGTCCTGTGGCATTTTTGGGCGAGTGTCTGCTACTAAAGCTCTGAGCTGACCGAAGCTGTGTGAGTGGATTTAACAGAGAGAAACTGAAAGAAGCCTGTCATATATATGTGTGTGTGTGTGTGTGTGAATTTATACATATGTATGTGTTTGTGTTTGTCCCCATCGCCACCGCCACCACCACTTGACAACCGGTGTCGGTTTGTTTACATCTCCATAACATTAGCAGTTCAGCAAAAGATGTCGACAGAATAAGTCCTGGGATTGATCTGTTTGACTCACTCCCTTCGAGGCGATGCCCCAGCATGGCCACAGTCTAATAACTGAAACAAGTAAATCGTAAAAGATAAAAGACAACTTCACAGATACATTAATGGCGATCGATGTGAAGCAATTGTCTTCTGGTGATGGTGATTGCTAATAAAATGAATTTATTCTCCATTCTCTAATGTTCCTTTTCCATGCTGACGTCCGTTAAATGAAAATAAATCTCTGGTCCATTCTTTGTTCTAAACTTGTGCTGGATTCGCAGCTGAAGAAGGTTTAATTACTTGTGTGAGAAAAACGATTGATTAAACAATGAGATTCTCTCCCTCGACAGTTAATGCCACAACACCGGATGCAGTTTATTGCATCGGCCAGAGCAATCGTCATCATCATTGTCATCGTCGTCACCATCGCTCAGAACTCAGAATGTAAAGACAGACAAAATGCCACAAAGCATTTCACCTGGCGTGCTAACGATTCTGCCAGTTCACCACCTTAATAATAATGATGATGATGATGATGATAATAATAATAACAACAATATGGCATGTTTATTTTTATGGCCTACAAATGTATACAGTGCATTTCTATGCCCTAGGTGTCAGGAAGACACTCAGCAAGAAAAGGAAACAGAACTGAAAGATGATAATGAAAATAATAATGGTAATAGTAATTAATGGAACCCATAACAAAACCAACCAAAAGAGAAAGAACAGGGGACAGATAATCATAAATACTATAAAATAGTTGATTTAGGGGTTACACACACTCATACACTACAATGCAACACTTCTCCAAAAGCATACAAGAATAAACTCTTACTGTAAATACCCAACAAAATGAACAAAGCCCACAACATGTGCCATAGAAGGCCGATACCCGACAGAAGAACACAACCTGTGCTACACAAACAACACACAATACAAAAAGTAATGCAACAGAAAACTCAAACCAAACCCTATAACAAAATGTACTGATGCAATACAATATCACCCCCACCCCACTGCCCCGCCAAAATGCAGCACACCCCACCCCACAAGCACAAAGGGGCAATAGAAAGTTGCTTGAAACTTTCTGATGTTGAAAAATAATGGTGGTGATGAATGTTACCTTACCTCAGTTTATGAGAGACAGGGGTTTCTGAAGGGACTCTAGTTGTAGCAGCGAAAATGAAGCTGGACCTTTAAGGGAAGACCTCTTGCTTGGGAGTGGTTCAGTAAAGATGCAAACTGACTACAGCTGTTATCCTAACACAGCATCAGCAGGTAATAGAGTAAGGAGGAGGAAGTGGACCAGCGAAGAAAAGAGGATAGTGATGCAGTACTAGTTAGAAAGTGGAACCTAAAAGAAGGGGCTATAGAAAATGGATGTTAACATTTTGGGTAGAGAAGGGTATGTTCAAAGTGACTGAGCAGAGACTAGTTGATCAAGCTAATACTATTGGGAGAAGAAAGTGGATGACAGAATTGGAGGCAGAAGGGATCACAAGAGAACTGGAAAAGAAGGACCAGGCAGTGGGACAGACAAACAATAACATAAGAGACACAGCTCAGACTAAAGAAGAACATAAAGGAAAAATAATAATAGCGCCATCAATAAAGAAGGGACAACTGGCAACAGCGACTTAAGTGAGGAAGATTTTAGATGAGTTGCAGGAAGTAATGAGTAAAGAAGTAAGAAAAAGATTGCCAGGATTAAAAAGGTACCAACAGAAGGCAGCTGCTAGAAACGACTAGGAAAATAGATTTTGTTATCAATGGGATTGATAGTGAAAATATAGAAGACACTAACTTATTGATCTTTGTAGGAGGAGTTGTAGTCATCAGAAGATTAGCTCTCTCAGAGGAAAAGAGTAAAAATGAGCAAATGTGGAAAAGGAGACTTCAAAGTAAAGTGAAGACTTAAAGACAAGATCTGAGTAGAAGAGAAACCTGGAAACTAAACAAATTAGGAAACACAAGATGCAAATCTTCCCTCGAGAAAGGATACTTAGTGAAAGAGAAAGGATATGAGACAGTACTAGAAGGGTTGAAACAGCTTATCATAGCAGTAACAGGCAAGCTCTCCAGATATCAAGAGAGAATAGATCAGTATTAACAGAATAGATTATTTGAGACAGACCTGAGGAGATTTTATGATCAAACAAATAGTGAAGAACAGAATACTGAAGATTAGAAACCTAATGCAGAAGAAGCTAGAAAATTCTGGAGTAAGATTTGGGGTAAACCAGTCAATCATAATGGAGATGCAGTATAGTTAAAGAAGGTGAAGAAAGAAGTAGTGAGTGAAAAGCAGCCAGATCTAAGATTAACTAGTGCATTAATGAATAAATGCCGAATTGGAAGGGTCCAGGACCAGATTTAGTTCAAGGGTATTGGCTGAAGATATTCAGTAGTTTATATGGGAGGCTGAGGGAACAACTTCAGGGTTGCCTTAATGGAAGAATAATATCAGACTGGATGGCTAGTGGGAGGACAATACTCATTATGAAAGATAAGAGCAAGGGTAATACAGCTAGCAACTATAGACCAAACACTTGCTTACCATTAGTGTGGAAGCTGTTAACAGGAATGCGGTCAGAAAGCATTTACGAGCACCTTGACACCAGAATTTACTACTAGAAGAACAGAAATGTTGCTGGAAGAAGACTAGTGGAATGCATGATCTATTATATATAGACAAAGCAGTTCTAAATGAAGTTAAAGCTATAAAGAAAAATCTAACAATAGAATGGACAGATTATAGGAAAGCCTATGAAATGGTCTTACACTCATGGATAAGTGAATGTTTGAGTATAGTCAGTATAGCAGACAACATAAGAGAATTAATTAGCTTTAGCATGAAGAAATGGAATGTAGATCTCTACTCAGGTAACACACAGTTAGGAAAAGTAGTAGTGAAGAGGGAGACAGAAAGTTTGTTAGTAGCTGCACGGGATCAAGCATTAAGGACTAATTGGATAAATGCCAAGATAGACAAAAACCAAGTAGCTTCCCAATATAGATTGTGCAAATCAAAAGAGGAAAGCATTACTCATATAGTAAGTGAATGTAAGATGCTGGCACCGAAAGAATACAAGAAAAGACATGATAATCTAGGGAGAGCAATCCACTGGGAGCTATGTAGAAAGCTAGGATTTGAACATACTGATAAATGGCATGAAGATGAAACTAGTAAAGTACTCGAAAGTAAGAAATATAAGATGTTGTGGGACTTTAACATTCAGACTGATAGAGTAAATAAAAGCTAGAAGGCCTGATTTAGTAGTAGAAGACAAAGAGAATAGAAAGTGCCAGATAATTGACTTTACAGTCCCAAATGATGAAAAAATCAATATGAGAGGTATAGAAAAACTAGCAAAGTACCAGGACCTAGACATTGAATTACAGAGACTATGGAAAGTGTGGGTAAAATGTATCCCAGTAGATATAGGTGCATTGGTAACTATCACTAAAAATCTGAACAGATGGATAGAGGAAATAGGCATAAAACCCAGTTTTGTACAGCTGCAGAAAACAGTGTTATTAGGGACAGCTAGAATACTTAGGAAGGTTCTTAGCATCTAAGGCTACTTGTTGTAGCCTGATGTTAGGATTTGTTTCTTTTCCAATAGTCTAATCTGTTGTGTGTATATGAATAATAATAATAATAAAAATTTTTCATTACCTTATCACAAGGCCACAAACCAACGGAGCAGAACACAGACGATTGAATTGACCCCAGGTGCTTTTTTATTGATCTGTTGATAAGGATGGAAGTTCAATTCAGAATGTGAAGAAGTGTAACTAAATAGCTTGAAGTATATAATCAGTTGCCATGGTGATCGTGTGTAACACACCACTATCCTACTACAGCAGTTACCATCGTTTATGATTCATATTTTATTTTTTCTAAAGTTAGTTTCATTGATTCATGTGAGTAAAATAAATGTTGAAATGATGCTTACAATGAGGTTTAAGTTTATGATATTGAGAAGGTGCATGGCTTAATGGTTAGAGTACTTGACTCACAATCATAAAGCCATGCGATTGATTCCCGGCACTGTGATGTATCCTTGAGCAAGACATTTTATTTTCACGTTGCTCCAGTCCATTCAGTTGGCAAACATAAGTAGCACCTATGTTTCAAAGGGGCTAGCCTTGTCACACTGAATCTCCCTGAGAACTACATTATGGATACAATCTTAACTCTCCCTTAATAACTGTGTTATCCCAAAATAGTGGAAATCTGTGAGCATTATTCCCTGGGTCAAAAGTGGTAACCACACAACATATGTCGATTACTGCCCAGTCAATCTTAATAGCTGTTGCACGAAATTGATGGAATCCTGTGTCAAAAAGCTACTCTGGAAATTTCTGAACTTCCATAATTTTATACAACTTTGGTAAATTGGATTTATTCCTCATTCCAGCTGTTGGGGTCAACTCATTGAAATTCTTGAAGACATCACCCAAATTACAGACAATGGTTCATGGCTGGATGTTTCCTATCTTAACTTCACCAAAGTCTTTAATTTTGTGCCACACAAACGACTTACGGCAAAACTCTCTGCAATGGGTGTGGGAGCTTATCTTCATAATTGGTTCAAGTTCTTCATTCTTGGCTGGATAGAAACAGTCATAATACTAGGACAACATTCTGCACCTTGTGCAATAACATCCGGTGCCCTGCAGAGATCTGTTTTGGTTCTCTGTTATTTGTTGCATTCATTAATTGCAAGATCAGATCCTCTCTGGTACCATGAACACTTCAAAATTATATTTCCAATCATATAAACTACTTTGAAAATTATTTTAGCCATTTCAAAGAGATTTCTTTTGTGCCATAAACCATTTACCATTTCTATGGTGCCCCCTCCCCTCCCTTGATGCCCCAAGCACACACTTATTTTGCTCTATGGTTAATCCAAAGTTGAATGTAATGTCCATCTCTCTCTTCTGTCTTTTACAGACCCACTGACCCTTACAATTTTACCTCACTTGCTTTCTCATAGGCACAGGCATGGTAAGAAGCTTGCTTCTCAACCATATGGTTCTGGGTTCAGTCCCATTGTGTGGCACCTTGAGCAAATGTCTTCTAT
This sequence comes from Octopus bimaculoides, assembly GCF_046866305.1. Classification (NCBI taxonomy): domain Eukaryota; kingdom Metazoa; phylum Mollusca; class Cephalopoda; order Octopoda; family Octopodidae; genus Octopus; species Octopus bimaculoides. Next base: position 3,644,558 of record NC_142934.1, on the reverse strand, counting down.
TATAGCCTCGGGCCAACCAAAGCCTTGTGAGTGGATTTGGTCAATGGAAACTGAAAAAAAGCTCGTCATATATACATACATACATATATATACACACACATATATATGTATATATTTATGTGTGTGTTTGTCCCCCTAACATCGCTTAATAACCGATGTTGGTGTGTTTATGTCCTCATAACTTAGCAGTTCAGCAAAAGTGACCAATAGAATAAGTGCTAGGCTTACAAAGAATAAGTCCTGGGGTTGATTTACTCGACTATCGGTGGTGCTCCAGCATGGCCGCAGTCAAATGACTGAGGCAAATAAAAGAATATCCCCTCCATCCACCCCAGACCCACTTCCTCTCTCTCTCTCTCTCTATCTCTCTCTCTTTCTCTCTCTCTCTCTCTCTCTCTCTCTCTCTCTCTCATTTCCATAATTTCTTTATTTGCTCAGAAGAAGCTTATGATTCCCTCCATTACTGATCCGGGTTTCTTGTTACATCTGATCATTCAGGACAAAAAGATTCACCTGGGCAGTGATGGATTAAAATCAATAACTCATACCAAATGTATTTAATTAGAGAAATAATTACATATATTTTGGAAGACATATTTATATAATTAGAGGTAAATATATTTAATTACATAAATGTAGCTATTTTCAGTAAGGTGTGCTCGCTAATAAGTAAATCACACATTGATTGAGATTATTATTTACTTGTATATCATTTAATTAATTAGCTGTGAGTAACAGACTTGCTTCGTCAGGCTTCTGTAATCTGATGGTAAAGTTCTCAAGCGGTGGAAACCATTGACGTGTGCTATATGAGAGTTTGTCTCCAAATGATCTGATTGTGTCGAAGCAGAGAAGAGATGGGTGATGGCATTAAGACTATTCTTACCAACTTTGAAATACTGGAAGGAAAAGCATTTAATCTTTTAGCATTCAGATTACTCTTTCAGATGTAAAGTTTATTTATTCACTTTGTTTTTAATTAACCGAGGATTATCTCATAGCTTAGATCTTGCTGGTTGGAAAACATAAAACAGACGTGGCCAGTTTAAATGCTAAAGAGTTGAACAATAATTGCTAGGAACTGAGTTGCTGCCATTCTTGATAACAGGACACAAGTTTCTAAATTTAAATTCTGAATTCTCTAATAATTAACTCGTTAATCCTTATGTAAATTTACTAATTAAATGATTTATTTTCATTGTAATTATTGCACCAATCTCATTAGTCTGAGATGCAATAAGAAATTATGAAGCTGAAGGAGAATCTGGCCAGCTTTGTATTCTTCCTTTAATGTTTTCGGTTTAGCCCTCAATACAAGCACAAATGGACACTGGATGTGAATGACAAATGTTTGAGACACTCAGAACTTTTCATTACTTTCAACTGCCACTCCATGTAGACAGATACTATGATATCAATAATGAAGCTAAACTCCTCACTAAATGTAGCAAGACCGATGATGATAGATTAGATTGTTTAGCTAAGAGAGAAGCATTCATCACTTTAAAAGACCATAAACCTAATTTTCATAGCAACTCCACCTATAGATTATTAAGCCCAGCTGAATTGGAAATTGGATTAGCAGTAAAAAAAGTACTTAAAAATGTTAATAATAGAATTAGGAAATGACCAGGTTTCACCCATGGAATAACAGTTTTATAATAATAGACTGGTCCAACAAGTTTAAAAATGAGAGTAAGGCTAGATTCACTCAGTTTGATATTATAGATTTTTACCCCTCCATATCTAGATTGCTGCTTGATAAAGCTATCAAATATGCCAAATTATATGTCGATCTTGACCCTAAAGACCTAGATCTTATCAAACATGTGTGGAAGACTATATTGTTTAGCAAAGGATAAACATGGGTAAAAAAGTGGAACAGTGATGAGCTATTTGATGTGTCTATGGGTGCATAAGACAGTGCTGATTTTTGTGATCTTGTACTAAATACATTAAAATCTAAGTATCCAACACATGGCATTGGCCTATACAGTGATGATGGTTTAATTATCTCCCACGCACGTGATGAGCACATCCTAGATAGATTTAGAAAATTTATCTCTACCTTTAACCAGTTAGGATTATCTATATCTGTAGCGACTAACCTCTCTGCAGTAGACTCTTTAAATGTGGTCCTATCTCTAACACTTCCTCCTATAAACAGAACAAGAAGCTTAAATATATAAATATATAAATAGGCAGTCTTGTCACCCTCCCACAATATTAAAAAACCCGGTAGCCAACATTAGTAGAAGAGTTTCTAACTTCTCTTCTTGTAAAGAAATTTTCGAGAGGGCAGCTCCCTACTATAATAAGGGCCTAACCGATAGCGGGTTTAAAGATAAGTTAACATATAATCCCTCTGACACTAATCATGATATTAAGGATACATATAGCAGTACCAACGATAATGTAGTACATAAACATACTAACATTAATCTAAATGCATCCAAAAAATTTTTTAAAATAGAAAAAGGAAAACAATTTGGTTCACCCCTCCCTTTTCACTCAATGTAAAAACGAACATTGGTAGGAGATTTTTGACTCTCCTAGACAAACATTTTCCTGTAAACCACAGATATAGTGAAATTATCATATAGCTGCTGCCCCAACATAAGGAGCTTCATTACACATGGCCAACATAAAGAGCCTGAAATCGGCTGCAACTGTTACAATCCAGGATCCTGTCCACTTGAACAACGGTTCATGGCTAAGGCAATTGTATGAGTCAGAAGCCACTACAACCCATAATAAAAAAGAAATAATAATAATAACAATAACAATAATAATAATAATAATAATAATAATAATACAATAGAAAAAAAGACACAAATACTGTTCAGATCAAAAATCCCCAAAACAATATTGAACTCAAGGTCTGAATTTTTCAGTGGTTGCAGACATGCAAAAATATATTTTGAAGAACTGGACAATCCCACCCATCCCAGATTGATTTGACCACCCCCCCATCGACCTTATTATTTAAAGACTAAGGAAGTCAAATCGCTTACCACTATAGTCCCCCCACCACCTTTATTTTAGTATTTCTTTATCCTTTATATTTTCTATTCTTTACAAATTTTATAAACTTTTACATTCCTGACATTTCTTATATTCATCCCTTCACATTTCTACCTAAGGATAAAAGGCAAAGTCTATCTTGGTGGAATTTGAACTCAGAACGTAAAAACAAACAAAATGCCTGTAAGCATCTTGCTTGGCTTCCCAACAAAAGCCTGCTTACTGCCTTCCAGAAATCATCAGTATTAATAATGCAAAGCTTATTTTCTTTACTATCGTAAATTCAACAGATACCTACTACAAGATGTATGCTGTGGAATCATCTAACATCTTTCTATTGATTTGATGCAAGTGTGAACACGAATGTTGATTAGACTTTCATTACTTTGTGTCAACAACTATTGATAAACACACACATTGACAATCCGATGATTCGATAGACCGACATATCTTGTATTGAATATAATTACAGTCGGTCGGTTTGATGAGTCTTGAGTCGAATTCATTTTCCTAAGAACTCTGCTGACGTATTTACTGACGTATGATACTGTAATTACCAGGCTTGAATCTGTCTACCAAGGCTGATGAAAGATTTTTTTTATTTCATCACAAGCATCAGTGATGTTGTCACTGGTGTAGTGGTGTGGGTAAGAGGTTCCATTTGTGACCATGAGGCTTTGGCTTCAATCCTGTTGCTTGATACCTTGGGCAAAGATTTTTCTATATCAGAATCATTTTGATTCAAATCCAAAGAATAAAATTTGGTAGAAAGAAACTGCATTCAGGTGCTATTTGTGCTGGCTAAATCTGGAGAATGGTAAAGTGCCATAGCCCTTGGCAGGTTCCTAGGTTAGTGATAGTGATGCCACCATTTGATTACCATAAACAAGTCATTTGTGCAAAGTGTTCAGCAAGTAATTTCAGAACCACCATCTTTCATAGATCGAGAGACTAACGTTAATATATATGAAGGTATATATATATATATATATATATATATATATATATATATATATGTATATGTTTTTATATCATTAATAAATTTATAAAATTATTAATAATATTCACAGGAAATCAATATCCAAATTTCCGAAAGATATATGTTTAATGTCACACAGTAATATTTTGAATTATAATTAAATTAAAATTTAAGATGTACAAAATATAAACATATATAAAAAATATAAATGTACATAAAAATACATGCGTATATAAATGTATATAAAAATGTATGCGTAATTGAGTATAAATATTATGAAAGTCTAAAAATTAAAAAGCATCTGACGATCGTTTCACAGACATTATTGCCTCTACAATGTAATCATTATAGATAAGCATACTGGCAATAATTCCGCTCTTCAGAGATGAATGGAGTTATTATATACGTGTTAAAAACGAATGGTATATATAATAAGAGGGTATTAATTAAAATATTAAAAAATATTAAGCATCTTAAAAATATTAAAATGTATACTGTCCTTTAAGAGTTTGTAAAAGTAATCCCTCCTATAATTTGGAAAATTCATATTTTTCATTTGTAGAAATTTTAAATGATATATATTTTATAAAAAAATTGATGTTTTTCAGAATATTTAAGAATTCTCAATATAAGCTCAATTAAATATTCCTTTTGAATATTCTTTATAAAATTTATATATGTGTGTGTGTGTGTGTGTGTGTGTGTGTGCGTGTGCGTGCGTGCGTGCGTGCGTGCGTGCGTGCGTGCGTGCGTGCGTGCGTGCGTGCGTGCGTGCGTGCGTGCGTGCGTGCGTGCGTGCGTGCGTGCGTGAGTTCTGCAAATATGTCTGAAAATATGTTAACAAGTGGAGTGATGTTGTAATATTTTTTCTGATGAAAGAAAATTGTTATGATGAAGTAAACCTGCTTCCAACATTAGCAACAATGTCAGGTATTTTTGTAGCTTTTCCAATTCAATGAAAAGGATTTTGTTGTGTCTGGAGAGAGGCAATACTGTCTTTAATGCCTTATTATCTAACACACTCACCGACTGAATTTCCACTCATTTATTATTTACATATTTTTTTCTTTCTGTGGGATGAAGTTAAAGTAATAGACAGAGAACAGCACTGGAAAATACGAAAGCTAAAAGAAGCAGCACGTATGCTAGGACACAACAACCTCCTAAGAAGACAGTGCAGATATGAGCAGCATATGGGAACCGGTATTAAGGAAGGATAGGAGAATATTAGATTTATAAGCTCAAAAATACACTCCATAATTGCCCATGGGCATATGGTGTAGTGGTTAAGAGCACGGGCTACTAACCTCAAGATTCCAAGTTCGATTCCAGGCAGTGACCTGAATAATAATAATAATAATAATGATGATGATAAACATCGAAAAATACCTTAGGAATGAGAACCCAGGTTCAAAATTTCCCCAAGACACCTGATGAAGGCTGGAGGGTATATCAGCCGAAACGTGTTTACAACAAACAAGATGAGGACAAATATCTGTCAATGGTGTTTCCTAGGGCTAAATAACAGTAATATTCTTCCCTTTCATGGGACTGTCATATTAAGTTGACCACATACTATCAAATTCTTTAAGGTTTGTCATTTGACACATATAAAGAGTGAATTCCCGGTGGGCCATGCAAAGCAAACTCAAGCATCAGTGGTCAACTTTCAACTAACAACACCATTGACAGCCAGGCAACCTTTTGCAAGAAGTGAACCACATGAGACATGGCTTTTCTTCAGGAGGGCCTCACTACTAAAACAACAACAACAACAAAAAAAAGATTCAATCTAAATTTTAATAATTCTCATTTTGTGATTTTAAGCAGCATGCTATTCAGAAAGTGCTGCAAGCCACAGTTTGTCCATGATTGCTCCATATATATATTGCTTGCTTTGCAAGAAATAGCTGCCAAATTTCCCTCAAATCAGACTCCATCTTCTTGTAAAATAGGACATGCATATGATAATGTAATCCTAGATCATCATCATCATCATCATCCCCATCATTTAAAGTCCGCTTTCCCATGTTGGTATGGGTTGGACAGCTCATTAGGATCTGGCAATCCACAAGACTGTGTTGAGCTGCAATGTCAGCTTTGGCATTATTTCTACTAATGCCAACCACTTCACAGCTTGTACTGGGAGCATCTTTCATGGCTTATGCACCAGTCAGCTCACCAAGTAACTTGGAAGTCAGGAAAAGGGAAGAGAAAGGAAACAGGAAATAAAAAGCCCATACACCCCAGCCATCTGACAGGAGGTAATTGATTTATGCAAACCGCCCCGGGTTGTTTGACCAACTTCCTAAATGCAATAAGTTTGGACGACAAGAGTTAAGTTAGGCTGTCAGGATAATAAAATGAGCTGCAACACAAATTTCCCAACAGCTACAACCAGAAATGTTTTGTTAAGATATTTCCAGTTAGTTTCTGGCTACGTGTGTGTGACAATCGTGAAAGTGACAGGCATTCATCAAAGAAAAGTTTGTTGATTTTAGAAATCAATAAGATCCGAACTTAGCCAGTTTTGTTCGTGTAGTTTCATGCTATCATTGATTTCTGTGTTGATTACCTTAAGCTGAATTTAAGGATGATAAATGTTGTGATAATTACTATATCAACGGTTGCTAGGTTTATGTGGTGATGTTTGAGGATGGAACAGAGGCAGAAAATGTTTTTAATGCTTGCCAGAAGATGGCTAGCTTAAGTATAACATCGTCGTTAGACACACTGAAAGATAGATTACACAGCATCTGTTGATGACAGCATGTAAATTATTAATTTAAGAATGACATTGGACATTTCCAAAATGAGCATTTAGGATTATGCAAGAAATTAATTAAAGAAAAAAGTGATTATATATTTGATAACTTTATATATCTTGGAGAAATACAGATTAATTGTACATGTAATCCACAAATACAATCTAAAAACACGTCTATCTGGTCTCTAAAATTATCCAAATCATATATACCCCTGTCACTCGGAGTTTATCTTATCTATGCATGCCTTGACAAGTTGTTGGAAAACTATAATTAGTTTTAATTTTCATTAAGCTCTTCAACAGATTTAATTAACACGTCATACTTGACGAAGACGAAGCGAAAACGAACAGTGGAAATTATATTAGAAATCAGTTTGGTTTTAAACTGAAGTAAAGTCACTTGAACATTCCTCGTTAGTGAAAGTTGTTTAAAAGAATATAATTTATTATCCTTCAAAAGAGAATGGAGGAAATTGTGAACTATCCAGAAGTCCATGAAAAACTCATGAAACTTTCCTGCTATTCTCGGGTAAGTTACAAGACTTTCGGTAATTTTTCAGATTAACCCGATTCGGTAATTTTTCAGATTAACACCCGCACGATTTTCACCTCCGCCCCAAAATTGGATTTTTTGTGTGGAATCAAGTACCCTGACCTCCTAATATGCTGCAAATCCCATATTTTGTATTGGAAAGGGGGCAGAGGGGGTTCCACCCGGGAATTTTCACTAAGGAAAAAAAAAAATTCGGATTTTTTGCGTGGAATCAAGTACCCTGATCTCCTAATATGCTGCAATTCCCATATTTTGGTTCAGAAAAGGCGGAGGACGAAGGGAGGAGATCCCCCGTCTCGGAATCATTGGAAATTTTTTTTTTTTTTTTTCGTTGAATGAATTCCTGTGACATCCTAATGTGCTACAAAACCCTTTTTGCCGTCCCCAAAACTGGGTGGGGTGAGGTGGAAGCCTCGGAAATTTTACCAACTCCCAACATTTTACAGAAATAAAATTTCCAGGGTGTGAATTACATGGTTCGATATTAAATATATATATATTGTGCATATTTGGTGTATATATATACATATATATATATAATAGCGTGTATGTAGACAAGTAAAATGTAGACATATATAATAGCATGGGCAAGACTTCTTTTTGTACACCCCAAAACCCCCCGCTTTTTGTTGACAACCGATGTCGGTATGTTTACGTCTCTGTAACTTAGTGGTTCGGCAAAAAAGACTAATAGAATAAGTCCTGAGATCAATTTGTTTGACTAAAGGTGGTGCTCCAGCATGGCCGCAGTCAAAATGACTGAAACAAGTAAAAGAATAAAAGGATATTCTGTTGGACTGAAAGTTAATAAACGAAATAACGAAGCCTGTTGCAGACCATGTGAATGTGGCTACATGTTTGAGTGGAGAACTGTGTGTGTGTGTGTGTGTGTGTGTGTGAATATAGTTTTGATTAGTAAAAGACAGCAAATGACTGGTTAGAACTAGGCATAACCAGAACATACCAAGGCAAATTGTACCAGAGGGTTTCCATGGGTTTTTTCAGTGTGTATGTGTGTGTGCGTGCATATATTTGCTTGCATGTATATGTGTCTTGTGTATAAGTGTATGCATACATGTGTGTGCATGTATGTGTATGTGTACATGCATGTATATGTGTGTATGCACATGTGTATACATGTATGTGTGCAGTATATGCGTGTGCATGTATGAATGTATACCCATGTGTTTTTGTATGTATGTGTGTGCACATGTTTGTACATGTATATGTGTGTGTATGAGTGTATGCATGCATGTGTGTATTACATGTGTGCATTCATATATGTGTGTGTGTGTATGTGTGTGTGTGTGTGTGTGTGCATGCATATGCATATGTGTGCATGTATTTGTGTATACACATATGCACATATGTCTTGTGTGTGTGTGTGATAACCATTATGAATGAGTTGTTCTCAATCCACTTATGCGTTTACAGTAATCCCTCGACTATGGCAGGTGTTCTGTTACAAAACCTCCAACAATTGGTGAAAATCTGCAAAATAGAAACAGCACTGTCTCCTTTTACTCTTTCATTTGTTTCAGTCATTTGACTGCGGCCATGCTGGAGCACCGCCTTTTAGTCGAACAAATCAACCTCAGAACTGATTCTTTGTAAGGCCAGTACTTATTCTATTGGTCACTTTTGCCGAACTGTTAAGTTACGGGAATATAAACATACCAACATCAGTTGTCAAACGATAGTGGGGGGACAAACACACACACACAAACACACACACACACACACACACACACATATATATGTATGTGTGTATATATATATATATATATATATATATATATACATATATATAGGGCTTCTTTCAGTTTCTCTCTACCAAATACACTCACAAGACTTTGGTCAGCCCCAGGCTATAGTAGAAGACACTTGCCCAAGGTGCCATGCAGTGCGACTGAACCTAGAACCATGTGGTTGGGAATCAAGTTACTTACCACACAGCCATATTTTTTTAATTATTGTTATAATTTGTATATGTTTATTTTATTTATAAATGCAAAACAACACCACGGAGGAATCGATGTAAGCTTAAATAATGAACCGCGATCGGTGAACCATGATATGGCAAGGGATTACTGTATACAATCAACCAAATCAGAATCAGGTTAGAAAATTAGAAATATTGATTTTGCCACAATTTGCCTTGTAATGTTCTGGCCATGACTGGTTTCAGCAATTATTCTATCCAACCATTTGTTGTCTATCACTGATCGGAATTATATTATGGTTTCCATGGAAAAAAACATGATTGTTATCAATAAAAATGAGGTGGAACAAGGCAGGGAGCTGCCAGAATCATTAGCATGCTTAGCAAAATGTTTAGCGGCATTTTGTTGTCTTTATGTTCTGAGTTCAAATTCCGCCGAGGTTGACTTTTCCTTTCATCCTTTCAGGGTTGATAACATAAGTTCTGATTGAGTACTGGGGTTGATGTAATTGACTAGCCCCCATCCTTGAAATTGCTGGCCTTGTGCCAAAATTTGAAACTAACAATTATGAGGTGAAATAAATATACCAGGACTGTTCTGCTCGTTGCTTTTGCTATCATGCCAAAGATATCTTGGCTTGCCAGGCCTACCGCTTGTACCATGGCTTTTACCATCCTGGTAGTGTCACTCTTCAGAATGTTGTCCAACTAGGCTCAAGTCTGATCTGTCGCTGGTGGCAAATTCAGCCATGGTTCCTTCTTGGAGCCCTTGGGGTTTTCAAGTTTATCCCTTTCTCTTGTGCATTGAGCAAGTTGAGCAGAGAGGCCCCGGGCACTGTGGTTTGCCTCTTTGCTTTGCACCCTGTGTGCATGTGTGTGTTTGTGTGTGTGTGTGTGTGCGCGCACGTGTACACATGTGTATGAGCATGTGTATATTACTGTCTCCTTGGCTTGACTTCACATGGTCATTGTAAACGAGTGTCACCATTTTGCAAGTGGTGCCTGTTGTTTCCTGTCTTCTGTGGAAACATGTCAGACCATGGTGGAAATATTGAACCTTACTTGGAAACAGGTGAGGATTAGTGAAGGAAGCTGTGTCTGGCCATTGAAAATCCACTTCAACAAATTTTATCCAACCCATTCTAGCATGGAAACATGGGTGTTAGGATGAGGATGATGATAATGATGGTGGTAGTGGTGGTGATGACGATGATGATGGTGATGATGATGTTGATGCTGTTCATGGTCTGCTAAAGTAGCCTATTATATAGAGTTGATATGGCTTGTGAAGTCCTGTTGGGGCAAGCGAAAGCGAAATCGTGATGGCACCAGTACCAGTACCAGTAAATCACTAAGAGCACCGTCCGAGCGTGATCGTTGCCAGAGCACCAACTGTCTGGCTTCCATGCTGATGGCACGTAAATAACACCATTCGAGCATGACCGTTACCAGCGTCACCTTCCTGGCAGTTGTGCCAGTGGCACGTGAAAAGACATTCAAGCGAGTTCGTTGCCAGTACCGCTGGACTGGCCCCTATGCAGGTGGCACGTAAAATACACCATTTCGAGCGTGGCCGTTGCCAGTACCTCCTGACTGGCCTTCGTGCGGGTGGCACGTAAAAGCACCCACTACACTCTCGGAGTGGTTGGCATTAGGAAGGGTATCTAGCTGTAGAAACTCTGCCAAATCAGATTGGAAGCTGGTGCAGCCTTCTGGTTCACCAGTCCTCAGTCAAATCATCCAACCCATGCTAGCATGGAAAGCGGACGTTAAATGATGATGATGATGATGTAATTAGTGTTAATGTAATTAGTGTTAATGTAATTAGGGTTAATGTAATTAGGGTTAGAGGAAGCATAGAAGTAATGAGGTATGCATTGTCCATTCTACAGCAATCGGGGCCATATTTCCTCATGTACAAGTCACACAATTCTGTTTTTAATTTTCACTGAAAAAAAACTTGGATGCAGCTTATCCATGGGTCAAAGTTAAAACTATGATGGAAAAAAGTTTGTACCAAGATTTAACACTAAATTAAGGGTCCAACTTCTGAGCAAATATGATATAGTCTTTTGTACAGTATTGCATACATATCAGGACAATTAACCTCTCATAGGACAACTATGCCCTAGGACAATTACCCCACTTGGTTAATTACCCCCTCTCCAATATATTAAGAAGATTTAAATCATCATCTGTGGCCCTTTGTGGGGGTTATTGTCCTAGACTCATTGCATAACTTAGATATTTGTTAATGAATTGACAGACATATAAGTCATGGAATTTTTTCCTTTTTTCCTGTAAAGAGCAGAAGTGAGCTAGAATGCTAAAATTTATGCGTGTGCACAGCAGACTTCAAGGTCAATCTGTGCCAAGTGGCTTCACTCTGTGTGCTTTAGCTTAATTACTATGGCAACAGTTTGGATACTTATTGACCAGACCTTATATATATATATATATATATATATATATATATATATATATATATATATGTATGTATCCATGTTGATAATCTAATTTGTAGTAAGTGACTGCTCACAGAGATTATTTACATTCTCCTGTCTTTGTTGACAGGAAAATATGAATAACTTCAAAATATAACATTAATGATACATAAATAATCAGGTTTGGTACAATGTACACATCCTGATATAAGATACCTGATGTTGGTCAGAGCTCAAAGGGATTCAAATGTAAGGTAGATTTAAATATTAAGTAATGTTTCATTCGTAAATATAATGTTACTAGTTTGATTAATTCTAATATTAGGACTGTGTATGCTTAAATATATAATTTGATATGTAAATGCATCATCTGAGCCCAACATCCGATTCTGTAGCTGTTGCGCTCAGTTCTCTAATTAGCTGGTTACATAAATATGCAGATGGTGACACAGAATCTTGTTTGTTTTACTTATAAATACGTATTTGATATGAAGCACACATAGCTCCTTGTTATATTGATTGCTTATGTTTTTATACCTCAAAATATAAACTAACGTCCCACCTTTCTCTCACACACACACTCAGATCAAACGCAGTATTATTTTACAACTTCAAAGGATACCTTGTCAAACATCTGCTTTACTGCAAATGAGAATGTTCTAGACTTGCAACAGAACTTTTGTGCTTTTCACCATTTATTTGCTGTAGATGCTTACTTCTGTTAGGTTCTCAGATAAATTTGTTTGTTTTTTACTACTTTGGCACTCTGTAGTCCAATTTTTTAAAAATCTTTTATCTCTTTCTGGTTTCAGTCATTCGACTGTGGCCATGCTGGGGCACTGCCTTGAAGGGACTAGTCAAAGAAATTGAACCCAGTTCTTTTTTTTTAAGGCCTGGTACTTATTCTATTGGTCTCTTTTACCAAACTGTTAAGTTACAGGGGTGTAAACAAAGCAACACCATTTGCTAAGCAGTAGTGGGGGAAAACACATACAAAGATGTACACACACAAAGATGCACACACATACACACACAAATACAACAGGTTTCTTTCAGTTTCCATCTATGAAATCTACTCACAAATTTTTGGTTGGCCCTTGTCTTTGACAGCATTGATGACAATTATGCTCATGTTTCAGTCTTATTACACCTTACCAGCATAAGATAATAGTTACTATCAAATTATGGTCATGTTTCAGTCTTATTACTCCTTACCAGCTCAGCATAAAATAATAACTACTATCAAATCTTAGAATAACTAGAGAGGATTAAGTTTTTAGGGATTAAAGATGGGGTAGCTTTAGGGATTAAAGATGATGTGATAGCTTAAAAAGTGAATAGTTGGGAAAATACCCAGGGAAAGAATTAAAATGAATGGAAAAAAATAAATGATTTAACCTGACAACCCAATTTACATTTGCTCATCATCATCATCATCCAGTGTTTTAAATCCGGGCTTTGTCCCCGTTAACAGGGTGACCGGATCTACCTCAATGCCAAAGCAACTGAGGCAAGCAGGTGCAACCCACCCCAGCCTTCGGGCTAGCCGGTGCCCATTCTTCCTTGCTATCATTAGGCTTTTTTGGAGCTGGATTTTTTATGGGAAGCATGCCCTTGCTTACCCCCAACCTCAGTTTGTAGACCGGAGTGGTCCTGAGACCAAGGCCTCTACCATGATTTTTAAGAAATGTGGTGGAAAACTAGCTCAAGGGTCTCAACCCTACTGCAGTGGCAGGCAGCTCACACAGAGGTAACGATGTATGCTTAATTACCCAGCCAACATGACGCAGAGACCGCATTGTATACATTGTGGGAGCTGTAACCAAGGATTTTGGAGGCATGAACAAAGTGTAAAGATCTTCTTTCAATATTCAGCAGAGGCAATATGTCACTACAGTAACCAGACGTTTAAAGCTTTTGCAAGAAAAGGTCATGTGAAATATCAGTGGGAGACTGATTGAAATGCTGGGCCTATTTTAACAGCAGCAAGAGATGTTTAGTGGGGAATATGTTGATCCTAACGAATTCTCTTTTGCAAGATATTATTCTGAACTCTAAAAACAGAGATTTCTATACTTGCCCCCATGAACTGAAATACATCCTAAGATTCATTGATAAGGAATGACCAACTCTTATAGATTTGGAATTAATTATTATGCTATACTTGTTATCCTTGTTTAAATAGAAAATTACATCTCCCATTCTATCTCCTCTATATTTTTCTTATTTTTTTCTTCTCATACAATTTTTACCCAATTTTTTAAAAGTAACAGTTATTAATTATAATTCTTAATACCCATTTGCATCTTCCATTCTTATTTAATACTATTTGTACAAATCACCCGACTCACGCCAGCATGAAAAGCCAACATTAAATGATGATGATGACAATGATGACGACAATGACAATGATGATGATGTTGTTGATGACGATGATGATGATGGTGATGACAATGATGATGATGATGGCAATGACAATGATGATGATGATGATGATGATGATGGTGATGATGATGACTATGATGGTGATGACAATTATGATGATGATGGCAGTGATAATAATGATGATGAGTTTGGTGGTGATGATGATGATAATGACAACGATAGTGTTAGTCGATTCACTGATTATTCAGTGAGTTGTAGGCTGTACCTGAAAACTGAAAACCACCCTCATTCATGCATCATTGCAATCCTGCAGTCTTCTCGTGTCTACAGTTCAGCTGATGTTGACAAGATATCTTCTCAACTTGTAAAATGATATCCTGCTTGGGGGGACGCATCAGTTTTCTAGTTTAATGCTTCAGTTTACCTTTTCTCCTCTTTCAAATTCTAAAAATGCTGTCATTGGTGACAAGTGAGCTGAGACAGCACAAGCAATTAAAAATGTAACAATTTAGGATTTAGAAAACAAACACACTAATATCTCCTCCTCCTCCTCCTCTCAAAGGTCAATGTCCACTGTTCTTGTTCAGAAATCATCTCTGGTGGGCTCTCATGTGGGCTACATGGCCTGCACTTGATCTGCATTAGCAATGCCACCTGCCACAGGTAAAGCTACTTAATGCAACAGTCCCACTGCGTGGTACCTTTGGCAAGTGTCTTCTACTATAGCCTCGGGCTGACCAAAGCCTTATAAGTGAATTTGATAGATGACGGAAACTGAAAGAAGCCTTTGTGTGTGTGTGTGTGTGTGTGTGTGTGTGTGTGTGTGTGCGTGTGCCTTTCATCCTTTCGGGGTCGATAAATTAAGTACCAGTTATGCACTGGGGTTAATGTAATTGACTTAATCCCTTTGTCTGTCCTTGTTTGTCCCTTCCATGCTTAGCTCCCTGTGGGCAATAAAGAAATAATTATTGATTAAATTTCATGTTTTCAAACTTTTCTGTCTTCCAGAAAACTTTCATAGATGTTTTACATAAAATATGTGAAGAAGAATCCAATGACATGATGGGGATTTTAGATCAGAGTCGAAATGAAATCCATGATATGGCATCGTCCATCCAGAAGGAGCAAAAAGCCTTCAAGGAGACGCTCCATCAACTCAGTAAGTTGACAGCTTCATTTTCTAAACTTAAATCTAATCAGCAAAATTATCAATCAATAAATATTTAGAATAAAGATTGTTTGCCTAAATAACATGGCAGTCCTGGTTTAGGACGAATGTTGCTGTAATATAGCCCCAGGAGACATTGTCTCCAGCTGGCTATACGACACAATCTGTGTCCTTATATCTTCGAACAAGGGAATCTAGCACCCCCACTCAGCTCAAAACAATATCTGTGTATTGTGATTTCTGGGTTATTTCCCTTCATCAGCACAGAATAATTGTTCGGCTAGAGGTGGCGCTGCCAAATTCCCGTTTGAAATATATAGTTTTCAAAGTGACAACTAGTCACTTGTTTGAAAATATAAGGACACAAATCATGTTGTACAGCCAGCTGGAGATGATGTCTCCTGGGGCTAAATTACAGCAACATTAGTCCTAAACCAGGACTGCCATGTTATGTTGGCAAATAATCTTTACTCCAAAATACTGTTGCTGAATATCTCTCGTTATGAGATTTACAAATAGCAATTTTCTAATAAATATTTAATTTGATCAGTCATTTTCATACATTTTGTTTCATAATGTGTAGAAGGAAAGGCAAAAGTAAGAAGACTTTTATCTTGAAATGAAATCAGAACAGGGTATCCAGCTTCGATCCACAAGGACCAGCCGAACTCTTTGGTCAAACGCACATGTGTACACTATCCTGACCTCTGGCCAGAAACCATTCTCTTTCAGAGATCCCTTCCACACATCATTGCCTCTTGACATCCTGATGAATAAAGAAGCTGTTCAAATTTTCTGCTTCTTGATGTGGCATCACTTCCCCTCTCTTCTAGTCACAATGTCTCACTTCACTTCTCCACAGAATGATTTCTGATTAATGAGACTCCTATGGCTACTAGAGCACCGCCTTGAAGGGTTTTAGTTGAACAAATCGACCCTAGGCCTTATGTCTCAAACCTAAAACTTATTCTATTGAACACTCTTGCTGAGTTCCTAAATTATGGGGATGTAAACACACCAACACTGGTTGTCAAATGGTGACAGGGGTACAAACACAAAGACACACACACACACACACACACACACACACGATAGGCTTCTTTCTGTTTCTATCTCCCAAATCAATTCACAAGACTTTGGTCAGCCCGAGGCTATAATAGAAGACAAGGTACCACACAGTTGGACTGAACCTGGAACCATTTGGTGGAAAACAAGCTTCTTACCACACAGCCACTTTATAAGACAGACATGTGATATGTCATTTCGTATCCTATAAAATGCTGATTCGGATTAACGAGATGTTTTGTGCATGTTAAGCAAAGGTTGTGTGAAATTCATAAATTTATATAAACCAATGTGTTTTTAAAAAAGGTGGTAATTAATTCATAAATGCTGATTGGAATCACCAACAGTTGAATCACAAGAGAGAAAGAATCTAGAGGAAGTTTAAGGTTTTGCAAGAAACTGCAGCTAAACTGGATAATATTACTCAAGAAGGAAGTATATTTGAGTAACAAGTGAAACAGCTTGACATTTGGAAAGCAAAAACCAGTAAATTGAAGTCATATAAAAAGACAGGTGAAAGAGGTCAAAGCATAAAATATAAGTTAAACTTAAAAGCAAGTGAAGCGTGATGATGATGAGAAAGACATCAAACAGACATTAAGCGCCATAAAAAATAACATATATCTCAAAAGATTACCTGAAAGATTTATTTATTTATTTTGGGCCGGTTAACATCTTTCATTTAAGATATGTAAAAAGCCATTAATATCTGCAGAATCCAGGTGATAGAATTATAAAACAAGGAGATGAAATTAACAGGCTTTAATCACAAATCACTACAATTGTTTCTGTGCATTAGTGTCAGCTAGTAATTGCTGAGTGTTTCATATATTGTATGCATTATTGCATTGATAATGTGATCCAACAATAGCTGTGTATCTATATATATTCTTTTATTCTTTTACTTGTTTCAAATCGACCCCAGGACTTATTCCTTGTAAGCCTCCATTTTGGAAAACAGGAGAGTGTTTTCCAAAATGGAGGCAAACACTTTTCTCCATGTGATTAGCTTGAAAAAGTGTTAAGACACTAGGATATTTTCCTACTTTTCTTAACATGAAACCAATGGTAGCCTTAATTCACAATTAAAGATATATATATATATATATATATATATATATATATATATATATATATATATATATATATATATATATAATATATATGTGTATATATATATATGTTTGTGTGTGTATGTATCTGTCCCCCCCCCCCGCCATCACTTGACAACCAATGTTGCTGTGTTTATGTCCCTGAACCTTAGTGGTTCAGCAAAAGAGAGGGATAGAATAAGCAGTAGGCTTACAAAGAATAACTCCTGTGGTTCATTTCTCTAACTAAAACCCTCTAAGGCAGTGCTCCAGCATGGCTGCAGTCAAATGACTGAAACAAGTAAAATAATAAAAGAATATCAAATATATAGTGTCAAACACTTTCGCTATGCAAATTATAGATCGTGCTAGCTTCATTTCTTTCAAGCCTATGCATGTCTTCAGCAGTCATGGCCCATGTTTTACTGCCATGTAGCATGGCCATTCGCACACATGCATTGTACAATCTACCTTTCACTCTGAGCATGTGTATGTAAAAAGGTTTCTTATATCTGAGCCATGGTTGACCAACATTCCTGTGCCCACTATCAAGCTGGCTGTACAAGAAGATTTCCAATATTCTTTCGTCATTCATTTTGATGACATGACCAACCCAGCACAATTGTGACTGCATACGGAAGCCTTTGGTTCCACCAATCTTATACTTGCTAAACAGGTCCACATTTGACCCTCTGCCTTTTAGTGAATAACCACAGATTGTCTTGAGATAGCCTCTGTGGAAGACATCTAGTTCGTTAATGTGCTACCTGTAGGGTGTCCACGATTCCAAGCCATACAAGAGTGTAGTAAGAATGGCAGCTTTATAGACCTGCAAATTGGTGTTTGATACCCTTTTCGTTCCATAGGTGATGACGGAGTTTGCCAAATGCGTTGGTTGTTCTCACAAGAGGCTGCACAATTTCATCATTAAGGGAAGCACTTGGATTCACTTTGCGACCAAGAGATGTAAATGACTTCAAATATTTTAGGTTTTTCCCATCAACCTGTACATGAATGTCAGGGAAAATGTGATCTGGAAGCTTGTTTGACACCTTGAATTTGCTTAGGAATAGAACAAGGTTGGTGGATCACTTCCATCTTCTTTATATGGCTGTGTAGTAAGAAGCTATAGGTGCAGCGTGACTGTGTGCTAAGAAGCTTGCTTACTAATCACATGGTTCCAGGTTCAGTCCCACTGTGTGGCACCTTAGGTAAGTGTCTTTTGCTATAGCCTCGGGCCGACCAAAGCCCTGTCAGTGGATTTGGTAGACAGAAACTTAAAGAAGCCTGTCATATATATATGTTGTGTGTGTGTATGACTGCTTTTGCCCCCCCCCCCCCATCACTTGACAATTGATGTTGGTGTGTTTACGTCCCCGTAACTTAGTGGTTCAGCAAAAGAGACCGAAAGAATAAGTACTAGGCTTACAAAGAATAAGTCCAGGGGGTCGATTTGTTCGACTAAAGGTGGTGCTCCAGCATGGCCACAGTCAAATGACTGAAACAAATAAAAGAATTAAAAAAAAAACTAAAAGAATACGTTTATATTTCTTTGTATGTGTTTGTATATCTTACTTCAGATATTCTTCTTTCAATGACAAACAGTTCTTGCAGTTATTGTAATGGAAAAGTTATTATCAAAAATGTAAATTCCATCCAAATTCTATTAGAAATTCTTTACATTTTTATGTTTTGATAATTTCATTGTAGAAATTGAACGAACAAATAGTGAACGAAATGAATCTCGAATGTCAACAGTGTCCTGTATAGATGGAGTGGCAAATGGTGGAAGAACAAGGAAAAAGAATAAAAAGAATTCTGGTTCAAGACCATCCAGTGTCTGTAGCCTACCTGCTGCGTCAACCACCCAAATTACTATTGAACAGGTAAGTACAAAATTTATCTTTTTCCTACTGTGTCACTACTTTGAAATTGTGCTTTGTGCTATGTTATAGGTATATATACACAGACACGACAGAAGTAAATAGACGCCCTTATAATCATTGAAATTTATTTAAATCTAAAATTATACATTCAAATTTTTTATTAAATGGTATAATGTGAATATTTAATATTTAGTAGACATGCCCTTTGCATTTTTCAATGCAAGGACTTATTAGGCATGTTAATGATCAGATTAATATTCTCTTGAGGAATTTCTTGCCAAGTTTTGTGCTGTAATCTCAAGAATTTAATAAAATAACTTAGTTATCATTAAGCTAGCTTTAGGAACATAAATTGTGACTAAAGTTTGGTGGAAAATTTTAATCGAGAAATTATGAAAACAAGACATTTGTACTCAGAGCCAGAGGCAGTTTCAGCTGGGTCGGTAACAAAAGGGTTAATGGTCCATGTAAAAACGTGTGCAGACAATTCATCAACAGACAATACGTTGACAGGATAATTTATTGATTGGACAATTCACCTATTGGACAATAAGTTGACATGCAGAAGTATTGATCATGGAGTTCATCAAAATGGAACGAGGAGACAGAAAGCTTCTATACAAAGGATACATCTATATTATTGATAGAACCAGAAAAGAAATTGTCCTGTCTGTAAGTTGTCTGTCAGCCAACTGTTTGTCAATGAATTGTCCATCTACCATGAAAAAAAATTACTTTGGGGATATTTATTGCTAGAAACAGGCCCAGTTACTTTCTCCAACGCTTTACCAAATTCATCCTACACAAGATAATGTGAGAAAAATGAAATAGGAATTTTGAAAGAAGTATCTATAAGATTAATTTTAAAACACTAAATGGCCATGGGGGTCTCCCAGAGTAAGGTAGGAATCAATGGAGAACCATGAAATTAAACAATCATTTCAAATCGCAGATAAACAAAAAATTATGCAAAAAACACTCAGCTTTCCATGAGAATGTTTTATTATTTTATATTTTCCTGTTTTCAGAATAGATTTATTGCTTCTAATAAAGTATGCTTGTGTTTTCCTAATTTACTTCTTTATTATGTCATTAGTTACTCAAATCAGATATTGGTGTTTGAAAACGATGATTCAAGCCAAGACATGATTCGATTGGTATTATTATTCACTGTGTGTGCGTAGGCGGGTGAGTGCTGTTACATGTTAAGACTTGAATAATCGTCTTTGTAAAGCAGAAGGAGAATGGGTTTATCCAACAGAAAACATGGGTGTGTTTAATTCTCAGGCTTACAGTCACACATCCATGCATATGTATAGATACATAGCTGAATCTGTGAAAGACAATATGACATCGATATAGCTATGGTAGATAACTGGCTTTCAAATCAAACAAAAATGTCACACTTAGATAAGCATGCATGTATGTATGGATGGATGTGTGTGTGTATATGTATGTCTGTATGTATGGATGTGTTTGTGTTTATGGATGGATGGCTGTGTGTATGTATAGATATATATATGGATGTATGGATATGTGTGTATATGTATGTGTGTATGTATGCATGTGTTCACAGAGCACCTCCGAGACATAAAACTTGACAGTGACACGCTGGTCTTGCACCATTTCTGCTCTACTGGTCATTCACTATAACATCTGTCTGTGTTCGGATTGTCTTTGCACAGGGGCCATCTGGACTCCTGCCTTTGCCGTGAACAGGAATTAATCTTCTCTCTTTGCTCCTTTGCACCACATGGGCTCAACTTCCTTCCTCTCTTCACCTGACACCCTACTTCCTCTTTTCACTCCTACCCACCTCTCCTCTCCTCTCTTGCTCTGACACCTACTTCCTCTCTTCATTAATACCCTCCACTCCCACTCCCACATATCCTACCTTTCCACCCACATCCCCACCCACACCACTCCACATACACTATCACTGACCATTTCCGGCTTTATACAACTACATTTTAAAAATTTCTAATATATATATTTTCTAATATAAGGAAAAGGAGACTGTATTCCGGAACTTGGATACTGCTGGAGCTAAATTAGATAATGAAAGGAAAAGACAAGCAGCACGTGTTGAAGAATTAAAATCACGTACACGCCAGAACCAAAAAGACAACGCCCACAAAGCCAAGGAACTCATGGAAGAAGCAAATAATCTATCCAAAATGTAAGGAATAATTCTATTATTTTCTGTTTTTTTTTGTTAACCATTTTTGATTTGTCTCAGTTGAAGCAAAAACTTAGAAATTTCTTTTAGTTTTTCTCCATTTGAAAGACTAAACTCACTAACTTGTAAAATGTGTTTACTATTTTGGTTCATAATATTATGGGCCTCTCTAAGGTGCTGAGCTGGCAAAAATCATGGGTTCATCAGGCAAAATCCTTGGCAGGATTTTGTCCGTCTTTTATGTTCTGTGTTCAAATTCTGCTGAAGTTCATTTTACTTTTCATTCTTTCTGGATTGATAAAATAAATACCAGCTGAACACTGGGGTTAATTTGATTGACTTGGCCCCACTCCCAAACCTGCTGGCCTTGTACAAAAAGTTGAAACCAACATCATGGACCCCTCAGTAGTGAGCTGGCAGAAATGTTAGCGTTGCCAGGCAAAATGCTTAGCAACATTTTGTCTATAAGACAGTTCTATATTTAAGAGATGAGGAATTATGTACATTATTTACATTTGATATTCTTAACCCTTTCGATATCAACCCAGCTGAAACTGCCTCTGGCTTTGTTGTACAAATGTCTTGTTTTCATAAGTTCTGAATTAAAATCTTCCACCAAACTTGAGTCACAATTTATGTTCCTAACACTAGCTTAGGGATGATGAAGTTATTTTACTAAATTCTTTGTTATATTTAAAATCAATTGAAAGAAACACAGAGCATCTCATAATAAATATGGTAACGAAAGAGTTATAGATTTGTCTCAGATCTGAAACATTTTATTGCAAACTTTATTTTTCATTATTTTTTTTATATTTTTCTTTTTAGGTTGGATAAATGTAAAATTGAACAACAAGAAAAAGTGAAAGAAATTGTGGAGAACAAAAGGAAAAAAATCACAGATTCTACAGCTGGGGCACAAACTATATTTGTAGTATCAGGAGATAATCCAACGGGCAACAATAATAATCCTGGCAACCATGGAGTTCCTGAAATTGGGAAATTCTAAAGACATTCGTATGGTTTAATGTTATTCTTTCAGTTGTATATAAAGACTTTTTATTCCTTAGCCCCAATACGATTAGTTTAAACAAACTCCCAATCAACTCTGTTGCTAATGACAACAACAACAACAACAACAACAACAACAACAATAGTAATAATAGTAATCACCATTTTCTCTGTAAAGAATGAGAGATCTCCAAACAATGGAGCTTGCATCACTTTTCAGAGATACCCTTCCTATCTTTTTTTTATGTTATCTCTTACATGTTTCACTCATTGGACTACAGCCATGCTGGGGCACCACCTTCAAGGGTTTTAGTTAAACAAATCAACCCCGGTACTTATTCTGTTGGCCTCTATTCCCAGATTCCTTCACAAAGCAACCAACACTGGTTGTCCAGCAATGCTGGGAGGGACCAAAACCACATAAACACTCACACACACACAATGGGTTTCCTCACAGATTCTGTCTACCAAATTCATTCACAAGGCATTGGTCAGCCTGGGGCTGGCACTTGCCCAAAATGCCATACAGTGGTACTGAACCCAGAACCAGGAGGTTGCAAAGTGAGCTTCTTAAGCAGGACTGTGCTTATACACATCCACGTCTGTCTCTATGCAGAACAGTCCCTGTAACTTAGTGATTTAGCAAAAGGAGACTGATAAAAAAATGTACTGGGGTCGATTTATTTGACTAAACTCTTCAAGGTGGAGCCCCAGCTTGGCCACAGTCCAATTACTGAAACAAATAATTGTTAATGAGACTCTGCTTCACCTACATTTTGTCTCCTTTGGTGTTCCTCGTGGATTGGTTTAAGTCCCTACACTTTTCTTTTATCATAATAACAACCATTCCACAATTATTTCTAACCATTTATATTCCTGGATTGCAGATCTCATTCTTTCTTGAACTACTGCAAACAACCATCAACCACATACAACTCTAAACACCTCACATTAAATTTGAAAAACTTTTATGAATGGACAGACGGCTCCTCCCCGTGTCATATAGATTCACAAGGCTAGTTACCTCAATTTCTGTTGCATATATATATTCTAACCCCACCTGGATGGGATGCTGGTCTGTTGCAGAATTACTCCTTTTTGCCAGCTGAGGAAACTGGAATAACATGAAATACAATGCATCATCTAATCCAGGAATTGAAACCACAATCTTACGCCCATAAGTCTGACACCCTAACCGCTAAGCCACATGCCTCCCCTTTTATGAATGGAAACTTTGATTGCTTCCTGCTTGAAATATGAGCAGTTTAATATTTCTTTCTTCAATGTTACCAATAATGTTGGAAGCTGCTTCATCAACATGAGAATATGTTAATGTGAAAAAAAAGGGAGAAAGTTAATAAAAACACCATTTATGTGATGCAAAAGTAGAAAAGAATTTCATTAAAAAACAATGAAGATGAGTCAAATATGCATTTAAAGGGGATTTTTTGGTTCCTTACATCAACCTATGAGGGACCTGTATATATCATTAGGGATGTTTCTTGGGGCTCATTAAGTGTTTTGGGTCTTTCAACAATCAGTAATCTCCACCCAGGTGACCAAGAACGGTATCATCAAGCCACAGCTTGTGTCCAGTCTGCACAATCCACAAGTAGCACTGCCCATTCTGGAGCATTCAGCCACCCTGAAACAACCTCTGCTTCCCTAACAGTCAACCTCATGGCCCTCTCCCTCCTTGTCCCTGTGATGCCAGGCAGGTTGTAAGCTCTGCACAGGGACCCACCATGATGGGACCCCATTGCTGTGGCATAGTTCCACCAGCTCAGCAGGCTTTTGCTATTGCCAGTCAGCCCCAGCAGCTGGCTTCTTCTTCTGACAAAAGCGATAAACTTCTTTGTTGGACAAATTTGTATTTCATAATTCAATGAATAAGTTTTTAATAATTATAGAGCTAATGCTGTCTGGTGTGGTGGTACAGTAGTCAGTCATTAATAAAATACAGTTGTGAGGTAGAAAGCTGGCGGAATTGTTAGCACACCGAGCAAAATACTTAACAACATTTTGTCTATCTTTATGTTCTGAATTCAAAGTCTGCCAACATTGGCTTTGCTTTTCATACTTCCAGTGTCAATAAAATAATTACCTGTTGAGCTGATGTAATCGACTTTCCCCCTCTCCCAAATTGCTGGCTTTGTGCCTAAATTCGAAACCAAAGCAATAGAGCCATGACTTGGTTTCGTTTACCATTTAGGACCATTTTAAACGAAGTAGGGAAGTGTAGGGGTAAGACTGCAATGCAAGAATGGTATGAAGACTACAAACTCTAACTGCTACTGGACACCATTGCATTATAAGTAAGAAGTAGATTTTAATGACTTACGAGGAGAATGTTAAAAACATGTAGCAAATACAAAACTGCAAAGACATGTCGAACAAAATAACGATTGGGGACAAATGTATTTATTCCTATAGATTAGAGATTTTGATCTATTGTATAATATCAACTTGTAAACTAAATCAAATATTTTTAGAATATAATTAGTTTTGTTGATCATGCTGTAAAAATATAAATTATAACGAATAAAATATTAGAAAAACATGTTTTCATTATTAAAATAAACAGTAAAAGAAGAATGTGCAAAAAAGTTGTTTTATTCTGTTTCATCATCATCATCATCATCGTTTAACGTCCGCCTTCCATGCTAGCATGGGTTGGACGATTTGACTGAGGACTGGTGAAACCGGATGGCAACACCAGGCTCCAATCTAATTTGGCAGAGTTTCTACAGCTGGATGCCCTTCCTAACGCCAACCACTCAGAGAGTGTAGTGGGTGCTTTTACGTGTCACCCACACGAAAATGGCCACGCTCGAAATGGTGTCTTTTATGTGCCACCTGCACAAGAGCCAGTCCAGGGGCACTGGCAACGATCTCGCTCGAAAACCCTACAAAGGCCAGTCAGGCGGTATATATATATATATATATATATATATATATATATATATATATATATGTCTGTACGTATTGTCGTCGTCGTTTAACGTCTGCTTTCCATGCTGGCATGGGTTGGATGATTTGACTGAGGACTGGCGAAACCAGATGGCTACACCAGGCTCCAATCTGATTTGGTAGTGTTTCTACAGCTGGATGCCCTTCCTAAAGCCAACCACTCAGAGAGTGTAGTGGGTGCTTTCTACGTGTCACCCGCATGTTCAGCTGAGAAAACATCTCTATTGTTCACTTGATAAAATACATCTGTTGAGATATATATATATATATATATATAATATAAATAATATATAAATATATGCATATATCCATACATATATGTACATACCTACATCATACATACATGCATATATGGGTACAGGACGTCAAAAAAACGTTAAACACAATGAGAGGTGAAAACATAGAAAACAAACTTTTTTCGAACAATGAAAAAAACAAACAGAGAAACGAGACATGCAACATAAAGAGTTTACCCCTTCGTCAGTTGTCTCTGTTTCATCTACTCCGCGTTTATATGTATGTATGTATGTATATCTAAAACACGAGGATAGGCAGCAAAATACAAATATGTATATATACACACACACATATATATATATATATATATATATATATATATATATATATATATATATATATATATAAAGAGAAGGGAGGAAGATAGATACTATCTGTCTCCTAATGTGTTTAAAAATAGATGTTTTCATAAAACATCTATATATTTTCTGATTCAAAATTCAGTTGTTCCTCTCTTCTCTTTATATATATATATATATATATATATATATGTATGAATGCATGTATGACTCTGTGTGTATGTGTGTATTTATGTGTGGCTGGTTTTAGTCTTATTGTACCACAATAACTGCAGAGTGTGCACAGCCACTCCACAGATAAACTGCTGAACTAGAAATGCAATGTACTGTATGAGATGCATGGGAAGATAATTTAAGGACATTACTAAAACCTATATAGGAGAAATAACTTTCAGTTTATGTGAAAGATATGTTGATCACTAGTGAGAATACAGTGTAAAGAAGCAAATATTTGTCATCTATCAACATTCCACAAAGAATCACAAAGGCTTGACAAAAACTGTTGAACTAAAATTTTTCTCAGTAATCCCAAACATCCAACATTTAGATAAATGCAAACATTATTGAGCAACTTCAAACACAAAATTTGAGTTTTGTTTTATATACATATATATATATATATATATATATATATATATATATATATATATATATACATATACATATATACACATAAGATAAACTTACTTGGAAATGGATGCGTGGCGTTCAATTATATAATGATATAAATAAAATAAAAAATAAATAAAAAATATATATATGCATATATTCATACATATATGTACATACTTACATATATATATACTTACATATATGTATATATATATTTACCGCTTTCGGTAAATATGTTGCTTATTTTTTGGTAGTTTTTGACTTATTTAGTCCCTCGAAGCGTGAGGCATTACTACACAGTTAATGCCCTTTATATATAAATTATATATATTTATGAAAAAAATGATGAATTTTTTTCATTATAAGGTTTTTTTCACGCTGACTACTTGATAAATTCTTATAAAGATTTTATCCTATATCATATTATATATATATATATATATATATATATATATATATATATATATATTGAGCGAGATCGTTGCCAGTGCCCCTGGACTGGCTCTTGTGCGGGTGGCACATAAAATACACCATTTTGAGTGTGGCCGTTGCCAGTACCGCCTGACTGGCCTTCGTGCAGGTGGCACGTAAAAGCACCCACTACACTCTTGGAGTGGTTGGCGTTAGGAAGGGCATCCAGCTGTAGAAACCCTGCCAAATCAGATTGGAGCCTGGCGTAGCCATCTGGTTTCACCAGTCCTCAGTCAAATCGTCCAACCCATGCTAGCATGGAAAGCAGACGTTAAACGACGACGACGACGATGATGATGATATATACACACACATATATACACAAACTTATATAATCATCATCACCTTTTAACGTCTGTTGCCCATGCTGGTATGGGTTGGGCGGTTTTGAACAGAGTTGGCAAGCTGAGGGGCTGCATCAAACTCCAGTCTGATTTGGCATGGTTTCTACAACTGGATGCTCTTCCTAACACCAACCACTTCACAGAGTGTAACGGGTGCTTTTACGTGCCACTGGCAGAGGTGCTATTTTGTGTGACATCAGTATCTGTCACAACTACAATTTCACTTGCCTGATGGGTTTTCTAGTCAAGTATGGCATATTGCTGAAGCTCTCGGTCATTGCTTGTCAGACCCAACACTCGAAAGATTCTATTTATGTGCCACTGGCACGGGGGCTAGTTACGCGACACCAGCATTGGCCACATTGCTTCCGTGAGGCCCAGTGCTCGAAAAGTGCTCTTTATGTGCCACCAGTACAGGTGTCAGTTATGCGACACTAGCACTGGTCACATTGCCTCCTTGAGGCCCAACTCTCAACAGGTACTTTTCATGTACCACTGGCACAAGTGCTAGATACCTCCATGAAGCCCAATGCTTGAAAGGTGTTTTTTACATGCCACCAACACAGGTGTCAAGTCGACTTTGCCTTTCATCTTTCCGGGGTTGATAAATTAAGTACCAGTTGCATACTGGGTCGATCTAATTGACTGGCTCCCTCCCCCTAAAATTTTGGGCCTTGTGCCTAGAGTAGAAAAGATTATTATTTCTTTATTGCCGACAGAGGGCAAAAGTTTTTAACAATGAAACAACTTCGACTAACCCTTTTAGCAACCTCATTTAGGAGTCAAATCAAAATATTTAACACAGGGAAACAAGTTAAACTATCAAACAAAATTGAAGACAACTGGAATCATAATGCAAAAATGTTATGAAGATCATCATCATCATCCTCATCATCGTTTAATGTCCACTTTCCATGCTAGCATGGGTTGGATGATTTGACTGAGGACTGGTGAACCAGATGGCTACACCAGGCTCCAATCTGATTTGGCAGAGTTTCTACAGCTGGATGCCCTTCCTAACACCGACCACTTAGAGAGTGAAGATATAAGAGTGAAACTGATTTACAAGTGAAACCATAATTTTATTCATCAAATTAAACTTTTAAAAAATGATAATTGGTGAAATTGCCTCGAATTCTGCTAGTTTATTACAAAGTTGACTGTAATGAGATTTGGGCATAGCTACACAAGTGCGCCCCACTCCGACTGTTTCCTCATAACTTCCAGAGAGATATTTTTTTAATGAAATTTTCTACATATACCCTTCAGATGGTGTAAATTACCATTACATCGGAATTTAATATAAAAAAAAAAAAATGGTGGACTCGCACCGCAATTTTCTCACGAAATTTCAAGTTTCATTTTGTGATGTGTCAGTATGTATGTGTGCAAGCCTACCATTTTTTTTCTTTTTCAAATTATATTCCAATATAATCCGTAATCTAGGTCGCCTGAAAGGTACTTATAGAAAATTTTAGTAAAAAATACCCCTTTTTTCTGAAAGTCCTGAGGAAACAAATCCGATTCATGTGAATTTTCCGAATCTCCCCTCCCCGCTCCTGAAACAATTTTGTCTATCAAAAATTTCGATAAAATCGGAATCAACACCATCTGAAGAAAATTTCATTAATATCCAGTTTTCTAAATGTTTTGAGGAAACCAAGTCGACAGGGGTCACTCTTGTGTAGGTATGCCTTTTAAATCAACGTAAAATATTCTTTTCTACTCTAAGCACAAGGCCCGAAATTTTAGGGGAGAGAGCCATTCGATTAGATCGGCCCCTGTACGCAACTGGTACTTAATTTATCGACCCCCAAAAGGATGTAAGGCAAAGTCGACCTCAGTGGAATTTGAACCCAGAACGTAAAGCCAGACGAAATACACCAACGTAAAATATTGCAGCACATTTTGTTCGATGCGCAAAACATTTAGCCATTTTACCATAACAATATCAAAAATTGTGGAACTCATAACTTTACAAAGTTGTTTATTTATACCATTCTACATTCAGAGTCTAAATGCCACTAGATCAATAAAATAAATACAGTCAGTATAACAGAATCGATTGAATCAGTTTAAAGAAAATTTCTTCACAGACATGAGACACCATGTTGGGATAATAGTGAGGGAAAGTTAGCATTTTTGCCTTCGTATAATATCTGGGGAAATAAATTAACACTTAAGTCTATGAGGAAAATAGAAGTTAAATCGAATATTAAATTATCGAATAATAATATAGACGTATATTTTTAACTGTCACGCATTGCATTATAGAATATGTAATAGATGTGTTATCGCTCACACAGTGGAGTTTTTTGTTAGCCCTCCACTGCCAGTTGTTGTTATTTAATTGTTTGGATTACATTAAATGACTTTGCTGATGTGGAATTGTAAAAGATTGTTATTGTTCAACTGCCTTCCTTCGTTGGTAAAACATTGTAAGAAATGTAGTCACTTTCAGAAGCAACTTCTATGTTCTTTTTCCTTGCGAACTTTCTTCAGTGGACCCCAACTAAACCAAACTAGTAATGCCAAACAAACCTTTAACCCGAAGAAAGCTGTTATTTTATCAAAGGTTACACGATATGAATACGAGAAACTGTTGTTTGGTGATGGCACTGAAGAGCAACTCATTCAAAATGTGAGCGTTTTATATTTAATTTATAATCATTATTTTATATCATTATGTTCTAAGTTCAAATACCGCCGAGGTCCACTTTGTCTTTCGTCCCTTCGTGGGGTCGATCAAATAAAGTACCAGTTAAATACTGAGGACATATCGTCGTTTAGCTCCCTTCCAATTATCGTAGTTAACCTTGTACCAAAATTTAAAACCATTATTTCATATCCTTGCATTCAACTTGGGATAAAGTCATTCTGGATTTATTTGTTTTTAATCTGCTTTAAAATATAAATCAATTAGAAAGGAATGTGGCCACCCAGAGACGGTGATATTATTATTTACACCCGTCTTTAAATGTCTAAGCACATGCAAATATATTAGATGGGATTTCCTTCACTTTTTGTTGTAAAATTGTTTTTTCTCCTTATCGTCAAAAGACGGTCGATAAGGTTATTCCATTAATAACCAAAATACGTAAAAGAGGTAAAAAGCAAAACACACTAATAGCACTCACATACAACGCATCTGTCCAGTATAGACACAAACATAATTGATCCATCCATCATGTTTTGTTCTACTTCTGTCTAGGGACTCGGATCTTTTTAATTACAATAGGGAGACAGGACGGAGGAAAAAGAAATATACAAAACAGCAATGCCCGTCTCACCACCGGTTGCACCTAATTGTTACCTATAAACCGTCTTTGAAGGACCCCCTTCTACTGCATGTTCCTCAACCTGGGCCCAACCCATCCAGATAGACAGACAAGCAGGAGGCTTCTTCTGGGAAATAAGTGTATTTGAAAAGTGAGTTCATTCATTCACTGCCATAATTTAGTTACAAGGACGATCTTTCATTAGCTTGTACTTTCACTTTGTCAAATGGTGACCGATATCAATTCCATTGTGGTCTTGGAAGAATATTCTTTTTACGCTGACTGACATTTCGTGGTGCAGTTAAGACTTATGATTGGCGAAAATCCAACTTATGTGGGTGACCTGTTACTTTTATTGTGTTGTTGTTTAAGATAAGACTGGTTTAGAATATTTTCTTCTTGTTTCTGCACCTTAACAACAAAATACTCTCAACAACCGGATACAATCACACTTTCTCATCTTAACACAAAAAAGAATTCTTAAGTGCATACACACAGAAAAGGGGGAGAAAAAAAGGGGGGGGGGAATCCATGACAAATAAGCTGGCCATAACATAGTGCTGGGAAGAAAAATCTGTTTTGGTCAAGAAATAAAATCATACCAGTTCAAAAGTTTGACGAAGTGAAAATGGTACGCTAAAGTCAAAGATTGCGTAATAAACTTCCTTATAAAGATTTCACCCGAAACCAATTAAGATTAACTAAATATATTCTATTGATCGCTGGCTTCTTTTATACCGATAAAATTAATGCAAACATAAACAAAATTAGTGGATTATAAACTATTTCAGTCGGTAAGAGAATAAAAGAAAATAATCTTTCTCAAAAACGATCGATTCGTGTCTGTTTTATATCTCGTATAACCTCCAGTGGCGTACCTGGGGTATGAGAGGTCCGACTGCATTTGGGTCTGCAGTATAGGCTTTGGGAACCGGAGGAGACACAAGGGCACCCCCGGGCGGCACACAGCCTAGCTACGTACCATACTAGAACTGACGGCGGACCTTCGGAAGCGTCACGTAGGAAACTGAAAGCGAATTTTTTTTTTCCTGCGAATCCTTCCATTCTTTCTGCTAATCTGACAAGTGTTAGCCACTTAATTTTGCATACTTTCGAGTTTCGTCTTTAATAACATCCATCATGATAATGTCTTTGAATTTCCATTGAAAAGAACAACTGGCAGTTGTCCCACTTAAATGAATACTTATTTAGGATTTGGGTTAGTTTTTCAACCTTCTATCTTTTATCACTTAACTTGCTTCAGTCTTCGGATTTCTGCAAAGTAGGGGCAACACCTTGAAGGGCTTTGGTCATATAAGTTGACCTCAGGACTTATTTTTTACGTCTGGTATTTATTCGATTGATCTCTAAATTACGTGGACGTAAAACAAACCAACACCGTTTGTTAAGAGTTGGGTTGGGGCCAAACACAAATACATACAAACATATTTATGTATATATAATGCCACATAAAAGGCTCTGGTGCTCGTGCCACACAAAAAGCACCCAGTACACTCTGTAAAGTGGTTGGCGTTAGGAAGAGCATCCAGCTGTAGAAACCAAGCCAAAACAGACAGTAGAACACTGTGTGGATCCTGGCCTTGCCAGCTCCTGTCAAACTGTCCAACCCATGCCAGTATGGAAATCAGAAGTTAAATGCTGTTGATGATGATGATATGATGGTCTTGCACAATTTCCATTTACCAAATTTACTTCCACGGCATTGGTTGGCTCATGGCTATAGTGGAAGACACTTGCTGTACAGTAGAACTAAATGCGAAAAACCATGGTTACAGAGTGTGTTTCTTAACCCTCTAGCAATGCCTGAGCTAAGAACTTTTTTCAAAAAAAGTTTCTTAAAACCCTTTCTCAGGATATATCCTGTGGAGTAAAATGTAAACATTTCAAGTTGTGTGGCATAGTGGTTAGGATGTTCAGTTAGTAGCCATAAGACTGTAGGTTCGATTCTTGTGCCTGGTAGTGTGCTATGCTCTTGAGTAAGACATTTCATGTTGTCCCAATCTGTAAATGAGTACCATCCAAGATCTGGCACAGCCTCCCCTCCTTCTCCCCTCAGGAAAGACTATTTACAAACTTTAGCACTTTCTTTTTGCTGTAGTTACTATTTCAGTTAGTGACAACTACTGGGTGTCCTTTACAAAACTGGAGCCGGTAGGTCTTGACTGTGGGGTTGTAAGGGCCAAAACAGAATTACCACTTTTCATATGAATGAGGCAAGTTCTCTGCCCCCAACCTTGCTGCGTCAGCTGCAAACCTGGGTATTGCTTCCTGTAATTCAGAGGAGCAGAAGATAAACAATTACAGGAGCATGACCAGCCCCTATCAGTTTGTGCCGGTCACTGTCATGTGACCTCAGGTGTTCTCTGACCCTGCATTGTGATTCCTCCACAAAATTGGGGTGAATGCTGCCTGTCTGAGAAATGAGCCCCAGGAGGTGGGGGTGGCTGTCGTTACAAGTGTCACTGGTCATTCTCCATGGCAATGCCTTTGCAATCATGTCCACAAGGTGTGGCTAAACATGCCATTTGCTCTGGGGTGTATAACCCATTACCCCCCCATCCCTGTCTTCTGCAGCTTAATTCCTCCCTGCCACTTTTTTCCTCTTTGTTTTCTTGGTGACGTAGTTATGGGATTTATTTTTCTCAATAATTTTCTCTTCTATACTGTTAATGTTTTTTCTTTCTTTCCTTCTGGTAAAAATATGTTGTTAATAAACAACAAAAAACAACAATAAGGATATAATTCAGTTGAGTTTATTGTAAAATGTAGGCAAACAAACAAAGTTTTCTTAGAAACATCAGAACCCTTCCATGTGGGCTCCATTAACTACATACAATCTGTTGAGTTGTCCTTATTTTCTTTTTTCTGAATTTTCCAAAATTGTAAAGGTAATTTACAGACATCCTGTATGAGGCTTATTCTACTCTATGTAACACACTTCTGATCTACTTTTGAAGAACTTTGATGGAAGGAAATTGGTTGCCTGACCTTTTATCTGGTCTGCCAAATGTGCTTCATGTGTCATTCGTCTCTAAACCAAGGTCTTCATGTCTTTTCATTCCTTTGTAGCTTGTTTTGACAATATTCTTGTTGACCTTTCTCTATCAGTTGAGAATGTCGCATCGTATTAATGGGTGCCAGGTGGTACTCAGATATTTAATAAATAATGTCAAACAATTTAAACACAATCTGCAGCATGGTGTTGCATTGTGTGCAGCTCCTGGTTGAAGAGATAAATCTATTTGTAGATATGTCCTCTGCCATGAGGCTGATAAATGCCTTCGGATAAAATATAAAACTCAAAAATTGTTTCTTATGCAACAACAAAGAATAAATCTCATTGCAACCTCCCTCAAATTTATAGGTACTGGCATGGCTGTGTGGTATGACGCTTGCTTTCCAACCTTGTGGTTCCAGGTTCAGCCCCACTACTTGCCAACCTCATGGCTTTAGGCTCAGTACCACTGCATGGCACATATACACACACACAGAGAGACAAAGAATAAAAGAGACTATGATAAATATATATATAGAGAGGGGCAAAGCATAAAAGACAGAGAGAGAGAGAGAGGGGCAAAGCATAAAAGACAGAGGGAGAGAGGGAGGTGCATAGACAGGTGTGCTCGTCTCCTGTGACCGATTTCTATTACATGTTGTATGAAGAGTGAGAGTAGGGAGCAGCATGCGTGAGAGATGCTCATATGCAGAGAGAGTGTGGCAAATATATATATATATATAGAGAGAGAGAGGTAGATGGATGTAAAACCCGCTCGTGGACATGATAGTCAATGGGGGGGGGGGCGTGAGCGTGCGGTGGGAAGGAGGAACCGTGTTTTTTCACTGTTCAGCTTAAAAAAGAAAGAAATTTAAGGAATAGATTTTTTTGACGGAAATATGCTGAACAAGTACTTTCAGTTTGGTAATGCCCTCTCCAAAGGAGAGTCTGTCTCTTATGCCATCAAATACCGTATCTCCATATCGCGATTTAGAAAGGGGAACACACCACACACGTACACACACACGTACACACACACGTACGCACGCTTGCACACACGCACACAGACTGTATATGTAGTAAGGGAGATAATTCCTGCAAACTACTTCAGAGTAGTCTCAAAATGCTGCTGTTTTCTGCCTCTGATCAAATAACCCATAGGTTCTCAAAGTGGGCGCTACCGCCTCCTCCCCCCCCCCACACGGTGGGCGTTGAGACGGGGCAGGGGGCGCTGGTGCCTTAGTGGGGTGGTTGGGGTTCGGTAGAGAAAAAGGAGGTGTTGGGAGGAAGGCAAGTGGATTGAGGGATGCTATGAATTTATTGTAATATTATTATATAATATTATATTAAATATCAAATGATTCATAGTATATATAAATTAGTAAAATATAAAATATTTATTTATACGTAAAAATAGGGGTGGGGGTGCTGTGAGATATTATGTGGCCATGGGTGAGAGGCGGTGGCCCAAAACGTTTGAGAACCTCTGATGTAACCCTATTATGAAAATTAATCCACTCGCAACCATATTGTCTGTCTTTATTATCATTTTTGTTTTTTAGGCATATAAAGTTCTATTCTGCATATGGTTGAGTGTGATTTCATAGAGATTTAGTATTCATTTCTAACAAGTCAAGACTCTCTTGTGGATTTGTGTGATCCAGTTTTCAATTGATACTCAATCAAAGAGCTAATTTTCTCATCTCTCTCTGCCTTTTCGCACAACAGAAAACAAATTTATATGGACATATTGTATTTTTTATTTTTCTATTTAGCTGAGAGGAAAGATGTCTGATTACTATGGCTTGCTTCAAAGACACAACATCCATCAACAGTGCGTCCAAAATATTACAAAATCACTTGAGTAAGTTGGTAAACATTTTCTTAGTATTTTTGATATTTTCAGAATTTTCCTGAAATTAAAAGTCTACAAATTTATGATGCTTAACAGTTTTGAATGAAGCAAATATTTTAATTGTATGTTTAAAAAACGAATAAAGTTTTTGTTTTAGACTCGCTGTTTATTAAAAACACTTGGTGTCTGCTGTTAAATATTGTTTTATTACAAGACAGAATAATATTAAATAAATTAAATAAATTGCAATAGGAAAAAGTACAAGTGTGTGCTTAAGAAGTTTGCTTTGGGTTCAATTCCACTGCATTGCACCTTGAGCAAGTATCTTCTACTATGTCCTGGACGAAAGCCTTGTGTGTGGTAGGTAAAAACTGAATTTATACACACATTTTGTGTGTATAAATATGTATCTTTATATGTGTGTAAGTGAGTTTGTGTGTTTGTGTGTCCTTGTTTTGGCATCACATGATTGTTGTAAACAAGTGTCACTGTTATACAAGCAGTGTCATTCATTTTGAATGTTCTGCAGGAACATGTCCTGGTCATAGGGAAATATTACTTGGCTTGGAAATAGGTAAGTGTTGGCAACAGGAAAAGCATCCAGCCATAGAAACATCTGCTTCAAATAAACTTTGGTCCATGTAAGAATGGAAAAGTGGACATTAAGTGATGATGATGATGATGCAAGAATTTCAGTAAATTCACAATCATCCAAACCATTGACTTTCTCAGAAAATTTCTTTACTTTGGTTTCAGATATGTATTTTCTTTTCTTCTTGTTAGGGATCTTGGAATTGAAACAAAGGTTGTGCAACGATTTGACTTTGACAGTAATTTAATCAACTGGGCTGATATAGTGATCTCTGCTGGTGGAGATGGTACTTTCCTTTCGGCTGCAAGCAAGATTACCAACCGAGACAAGGCGGTTATTGGAATAAACACTGACCCTTCCAGGTAAAGAGAATTCAGTGTTTCTAATTAGAAAGTTTTCCCCTTCGATTCTGTATCATAGGGGCAGGGCATGGCTATGTGGTAAGAAGCTTGCTT
Source organism: Octopus bimaculoides (assembly GCF_046866305.1). Lineage (NCBI taxonomy): Eukaryota > Metazoa > Mollusca > Cephalopoda > Octopoda > Octopodidae > Octopus > Octopus bimaculoides. Next base: position 3,607,875 of record NC_142934.1, on the reverse strand, counting down.
CCCAACCACATAGTTCTAGGTTCAGTCCCACTGCATGGCACCTTGGGCAAGTGTCTTCTACTATAGCCTTGGGCAAACCAAAGCCTTATGAGTGGATTTGGTATTGTAAAAAATGCATTTGGCCAAATTTGGACATATGACAGTTTAGCAGAATAGCAACGATATATACATACATACATAATGTTTTTGACAGCTTTGGCTATGGTAGAAGACACTGGCACATAGTGCCATAGAGTGACATCCACACATTAATGCCCCACTTTTTCTATTTCTTTTTATTACTTTTTTTTTTTTAAGTGTGTCTTTGAACTGCTTCCTTTGTCCTTTTCATGTTTATTTTCTTTCATTCAACTGGGAGTAAAACTTGTTTCTGTAGCTGATAGCCTTGCTTTTGCATAATATGTCTGGTTCCACTAAACATGGTAAACAGGATCTTAATGTAGAAGATATTGGTTTGCTGACATTTCTCCATATTTTCTGCTGCTAGTTCCACATGATTTCTTCAGATCTATTCAGCAGTATATTTCTAGCTCCTGTAGATGTTGCCCATATCTTGTCCAGTTTACAGACTTATATGAGAAAATGGCTACAACTGTCATACGTACCATAAGTTTGGCTGTCTCAGACCCTGATCTTCCTATACCAGTCATTCAGGGATCCAAAGGTTTGTCTGGAACATTTTGTTTTGATGTTGGATCTCCTCATCGCTATCCACATTCTTTGAAATGTCCTTTCCATCTGTCGTTGACAGCCGTTTGTTTCCTACATGAGTTTTGTACTGTCCTTAGATGTAAGGGCTGTTGGACTTGTTACACTAGGACCCTAGATAGATTTAAAGGCATGCAAGAAACCTTTTAGCTCATGCATGTCAGCCAGTTTCTGCATTTTAAGTGTTTTGATTTGTCACCAGTTGTTCTTCATTGCACAGATTGTACATGTTTGTCTCTGAACTTCTGCAGCAGCAGCCTTACATGTTGGTAAGATTTCTGTTTGCACTTGTTATTCTTTTTAACTTTTATCTTTTTCTTGTTTCCCTCCTTGGGCTGTGGCCATGCTGGGGCACAGCCTTGAAAGGTTAGTTTAACAAATTGATCCTAGTATTTACGACTTTTAATAAGTCTAATAATTATTCTATTGGTCTTTTTGCCGATCAGCTAGGTTACGGGGACATAAATAAACCAACACTGGGTGCCGAGTGGTGGTGGAGGATAAATACAAAGCACAAACACACACACACACGCGCAAGCTCACACACACACATGCGCGCGCGCACGCTCACACACACACACACATTCCAAAGAAAGAAACAGAAGTTTACCAAAAAGTACTTGGCACAGAACATTCAGAATTGGAATGAGAGAAAGAGACCATCACACGGGCAGATTTAGAGAATTTCATGAAAGCATACTATTTCTTCGTTTCAGCCATCGCAAAAATTGACAAACAGGGGGAGAAGCACTGCAAAACAAAGACACACCACGTGGCTGTACGACCCTCGTCCAATGCTGCCAGTCAGCAGACTGATGCCTGAGGGTTGCATCTAGTGGCTTATAGCAGCAGAAGCCTGAACTACAATGTGCTTGTCCCACTGAGAACATTTCTAGTTACTTTCGGGTATCCCCTTATATATATATATAATATATATGATGGGGAGTGGTTTTTCTCAGTTGCTTCTGTCTAACAAATCCACTCACAAGACACTTGTTAGCCTGGGGCTATAGTAGAAGACACCTGTCCAAGGTGCTGCAATGCGGGACAGAACCTAAAACCATTTGGTTGCAAATCAAGCTTCTTTACCACCCAGCCAAGTCTGGTTTGTAACTTTTTTGTGTTTGTTTGGTAAGTCTGTAAAGAAAAACTCTCTTCTTTGCCAACGAGCTGTTTGATTTGAGCGTTGTCCTTGTCAAACCAGTCTGATATGTTTTCTTTCTGTGGACCCTAACACCTCCTGACAAGCTTCTCTTTCACTGAAAACTCATCAAGGATCATTTGCCTCTCCCTTCCAAACGACCGGGTCAAGTAGTGTAAAGCTAATTATTTAAATAGGTAAACAAACTACGTTAATGGCACCCAACTTGCTTAAATAACGGGTATGAGTCAATGGGTAAATTTATTCATAATTTTTCGTTGCTCCAGACATGAATATGTAACCTCCTCCTCCTCCTCCTCTTCTCCCCAAGCAGCCGGCTTCAACTGTTCAAATAGGTGACAGCTTCATTTATAACACACACACAAATGGGCGCAGGTGTGGCTGTGTGGTCGAGAAGTTTGTTTCTCAACCGCATGGTTCTGGTTTCGGTCCCACTCTGTGGCCCCCTTTAAGTAAGTGTCTTCTACTACAACCCTAGGCTGTCCAAAGCATTGTGAGTGGACGTAACAGGCAGAGACTGAAAGTCATCTGTTGAAGTTGTTTCTTTAATTGAAGTTGTCAGACCTGAAGCAACCCTGGCACTGAGAGGTCATTGATGAGGGCGTGGATGGTGACGGGCCAGGTTTATACCTAGCTCAGTGGATGACTGACCAAACAATTGGTTATACAATCAATTAATTAATTGGTTAAATAGCTAACTAAATAACTAATGATAGTAAAGAAGTGAAATAAAACCAGGGTGTGTGTGTGTTTTATTAACTGGCTTAATGACCCTCCCAAGATGCAACAAAATTTTCTATAATAATTCTTTTTAGAAATAGATGAAATTGTTTAAATCTTGACAAAAAATTTAGAAATTCAATAAAACTCTTAGTTTTAAATTGAATTGTTATTCACTTTTAATTAAAGTTCTTAATATTTTTCCAGATCTGAAGGTTATCTTTGCTTACCCAAAATCAAAACCTACAATTTGAAATCTATGAAAGCCTCTTTTGCCAAACTTCTTGCTGGTGACTTTCGGTGAGCTTTTAAAATGCTACTCTCTTATTCTTACTATAAATTTTCAACCTTTTTGCTGTTTAATGTAACATTTGTGTTATTTTGTTTTTTTATGTCTTATAATGTAGCATTGTACTTGATAAGATTATGCTTAGCATATCTCTAAGATTAAAAGATTAGGTGGTATTATTTAAGAAATTAATTGATTTTAGATCCTGATGATGATGATATGTGAAGAAAATTATTGTATTGTAGAAAGTGAAAGTAAGCAGATAGAATGAACCTGTAGTTTATGTATGTCTATTTCTCTTGTTTGTTAATTTTGATATTTAATGATCTCCTTGCATTGTTATTGCTTTCTCTAATACACTGGTTTTCTTCATATTCCACAATACTTGAAGTAAATTAATAATTCATAGGCAGTGTTTATGTTTTTAACACTGTTGGCACTGTCAAATTGAATGGTACTACCTAGGTATCAAAACCATAATGATATCTGTTTGGCAGCTGATGATGGACGTATATGTTTGATGTACTTGTTGGCTGTAAAGCATTTGTATCTTATGTTCTCGTAGCTCCTATTTGTTCTTAATCAAAATTCTAGTTCTCACAAAAAGTAAACTTAGTTGAAGATTCTTGGTTTACGGTAGTTTTGCTGTAAATAGTTTACCATAATCTGATTTTGCATGATAGTTGTCCATTGGGATTCTAATTTTGGTAAGAGTAATACTTGTTTAGGGGTTCCTAAATTAGAATATTATATTTTATCTAGTTTTTCTTTGTCCTGTCAGATGGAAGTGGCGCCAAAGAATTCGAATCAGTATGTCCGGAAAATATATGTATGATGATCCTGTAGAACTTCACGATCAACAACTACACTTTCATGAACATCGTTTCACTGAGCACGTCAGGGAAAACGAAATGTTTAATAAAAATGAGTCTTTAACACCAAAGGACACAACTCGTATTTTACCCTTATTGGCTCTTAATGAAGTTTTCATGGGCGAATCTTTATCATCACGGTAAGAATTAAATCTTTATCCTTTACAGATTAACAATCCCAGATCTAAAATCGAAACTTCCAGACACCTTACTACTTCTGCACTTACAGAAGTATGATTAACCAATTCCACCACAATTGGATTGCCAAGAATAAGAAACACTTTGCATTGCAAACTCCAGTGGATTCAACATACACATCACCACTTCATTTCCGTCCACTGCAATCTCTTTGAGAACAGCAACAGCCCTACTGATACCCTCCCCTACTCCTAAATCTTGGACACACAGCTTCCAACTTTCAGCTGAGACAACAACAACAACATGACTAATGAATTACTGGTGGTTGTGTTTATTACACATCCATCTGGGTTTCTTTCAACTTCAGAACTGTATCTAATCTTGGTGATAGCTGCATTTTAATTTCAAGCCTAGGTTCATCATAGAAGCTTGCTTTCACAAAACAGTTAAAATTAGACATTTGCTGTGCAAACTACTTCTATTTCTACTCCTAAGAGACTTAGCGTTCGCCCCTTCTACCATGGCATGAATCTGGTATTGATCTCTTTATGTTGCCATAACTCTGTAACTTAGCAGTTTAGCAAAACTGACTGACAGAATAAGTACCAGATGTTAAAAAAATAGCCTAAGTACAGGGAGCGATTTGTTCGACCAAACCCTTTAAGGGGGCGCCCCAGCATGGCTGCAGTCCAATGACTTAAACAAGTAGAAGATAATTCTTAATTACGATAACACAAATCGCTTCCCTTTTTGTGCAAAAATGAAAATGAATTTTTTTTTCTTCCTTTTTTTTTTCTATATTTTAAAGAGTTTCATACTATGAACTTTCTATTGATGAAGCACCAAAAATCAAATTGAAAAGCTCAGGAATAACTGTCTGCACAGGAACTGGCTCCAGCTCTTGGCATTTCCATATTAATCATATTCCACAGCAATCAGTTCAAGAGATTCTTAAACTTGGTAAATATTTCTAATTCCATTGTTGATTATTGCGAAGTGTGCATGGCTTAGTGGTTAGGGTGTTTAACTCACAATCATAAGGTCATGAGTTCAATTCCCAGCAATGTGTTGTGTCCTTGAGCAAGACACTTTATTTTCATGTTGCTCCAATCCACCCAGCTGGCAAAAATGAGATGTACCTGTAATTAAAAGCGCCAACCATGTCATATTATGTGTCATGCTTAATATCCCTGACAACTACATTAAGGGTATGTGTGTCTGTGGAGTCCCCAGCCACTTGCATGTTAATTTCATGAGCAGGCTGTTCCGTTGATCGAATCACTGGAATTCTCATCGTAGTCAGTGGAGTGCCAGTCACCGTTGATCTTTGAATAACTGAAGTCCATATGTCGTAGAACTGAACACTTCCACGCCAAAACTGTCTCAAAACTTGTTTCCAATTTCTGTCATTCATCCTTTGACATGGTTGAACAACCAATCCCAACCAGTCGGGATTTGCTGTACAGGTTTCACTATTCATCCTTTCGATCGCTGAATACAAAGCATGGCTTGCGAGGCCTTCATTTGAGTGATTTTCCTGTGTCAGCATCTCACCCTTGTTTTCCAATCCATTTCCACACAGCTTTATTAGAAACATCAGAACACTTCCATGTGGGCTCCATCAGTTGTGTGCAACACATCTAGACAATACAATATAATAAATTGTGGAAGCTGCAAAGATAATTTATTCATATGGCAGAGTTGATTTATTCATGTAGCAGAATTGGTAATTCCTTCCACAGTTACTCAGAGCTTCTTGCCACATGCAATCCATGGCACTAAGGGGTTCTTATAGATTCATTTCATAAATAAATAAATAGATCCTCATCTTAACCATCATGGCCTTTATTTTTATATGACCATCCCCAAATACAACAATATCTATTTCAACACACGAATTCACATCAAGAATCTTGCAAAACAAATATATAAATGTAATATAATGTGTTCTGTTATATTGGAACTGATTTGGTGAATATTGTTGTCTGTTATTTCAGCTGGAAAAGTTGCCAAATGTGATCTGAATTGGAGTAGTGATACTGTCCGAAAGGTTACTGAAAGTTTCAACCAGTCTTTGTGGTTTGATCCTGAAATCCCTAAAATAGCATACACTATCAGGGATCCTGTCATGAATAGTAAGTTTAACCTTTTATATCATCATCATCATCATCCCAACCACGTGCTTTCGGGTTCAGTCTCACTGCATGGCACCTTGGGTAAGTGCCTTCTACTATAGCCCCAGGCCAATTAAAGTGGATTGGGTCAATGGGAACTGAAAGAAGCCCATCATGTGTGTGTGTGTGTGTATATATATATATATATATATATATATATGTAAGTGTGTGTGTATATATATGCACACACACTCACACACACCTAATGAATGCTTACAATTTTACAATTTTTTTTCACATTATGTACTTAATTATAAAAGCGATTCTCAAACAATGCTCTACCAGGAGATTTGAGTACACCATGGATTTAAAAAAGGAAAATTTCATCTAGGACTTTACAAAAATTTATTCTAATACTTCAGGGCCACTGCACACGTCACAGCAGTGCTAGAAACCAGAGAAACCAATCCCACCTAAGGCGTACTAAAACGGACAGCAGGTGGACATCCGGGAGTCATGACTCGGATGTGGCCTGACCCAAGCCCCCCCCCCCCCGAGTGTCAGGAGTTAAGGGCCAAAGCACTTGCCTAAAGGGGGTTTCTCCTCTAAGGACCACCTGCTGCTACACTCTCTCCGAGTTTCTTTCCACTTATTCACAATTTTGTTAGTTACGAGGAGGATTAATAAAACATGATAGCAATAATTTTCGAAATTATTTAAGAAAGTTTTTACTTTAAAAGATAATTTTTTTTTTGAAATTTAAAACAAAATTCACTGATAACCCTTGTTTGATCTCCAGAAACATTATCTTGTAATCACCCAAATATTTGATATCCTGAAGCAGTTTTGTAAACACCCAGATGTATAAATTCACTGCTTAAACATTATACTTTAATCACATTAATATTTATTATTATTTTGGTGAAAATGGTCTTGTTATACGGAACCAGGTTTAACAGTCCTGTAGATAATAATAATGGTATTTATATAAGGCTAACGCTTACCATTATTTTTATTATTTACAGGATTGTAAAACCCAGCGCCATATAACAAAACCATTCACACCGAAAGCACATAGAAAGCTTGTTTACAAAAACAACTACAAACTAATACAGTTCTTAAATTTGACAGAAAGAGGGAGGCTAGTTCGCTGGTGTAATGGTAACACATTTAGTCGCATTAGCAAAGGGATGTGGGTTCGAGTCCCATGTGGATAGGAAAGCCTAGTTTTTTTCTGTCGAGGGCTTATATGCCCCATTATTAGGCTATTTTCCTTAGTCATTGCATGGAGATCACTATAAGCTTTAGGCTTATATAAACACCATTATTATTATTAATTATTATGTTTATTTTCCAGGTGTTTTCCAAATTCCAAATCCTCGTGGATGTGTCCATAAGTGAGTATTTTTTAGGAATTTATAAAATATTTAAGCTTTGATTAAAATGATATTATTGGGTAAAACAGAAATTTAGATTTAAAAAATAAAGAAAATGGGAACAGGAGTGACATAGACACATGTATGGCTGTGTGGTAACACGTTTGGTTCTCAATCTCATAATAGCAGAAATAGATACTGGGGTTAATTCATTTGACCTAAAATTCTCCAAGATGGTGCCCCAGCATGATCACAGTTTAATGGCTGAAACAAGTAAAAAGTTAAAGATTTGTGAAGTTTTTTTCCCCTCTTCCTAATTATGCTTTCCAACATTAAACAGTAGCAAGTTTCAGAATTTCAAGAACAAAAAATTTCTCTTTTCAGAATCAAAGTCCATTCCCGTATGTGGGACGCGTGTCTTGTGATCGACGGAGGGTCGTCATTTACATTTAACGACGGAGCAGAAGCCACACTTGAAATACACGAAGAAGATGCTTTAAGGACTGTTTCTCTGGATTAAAGACTGACATGAACTTTATGCATTTCTTTTTGTTGGAAAGTTAAATTATTCTGATGTACAATGACAGATGAAATGAATAGATTTACAAATGAGTCTAAGACATTTACCTCCCATGGACGATAATACCCCAAAAACAATTACCCCTGAGGACAACTGATGCTTTAAAACTTCTTAATATATTGGAGAGGGGATAATTGTCCTAGGGGGTAGTTGTCGTTGAGGGGAATTGTCCCATGGCGGGTAATTGTCCTGATACGTTACAAACAGTATTTTGTTTCAATCTGCTAGGTAAACATATCAATCTGTGACTCAAGCAATTGTTGTGTCTGGTGTTCAAGTATAAGTTATGATTTATTTTCTTTAAAAAAAACAAACAAAAACCCTTTTGTAGAATATCTTCCAAATACATTTGTATCATTTAGCACTGAGTGACTACCGTAAGAAAACTTGCAGGTAACCTACCAACAACTTAGTACATGTGAGTACAAGCACAAAAACCGGTTCACAAGTCAACATCATTAGATTGTGGCTGACATAATGGAATAGGAGCTTTATCTGTATATTCAAAATGTTTTCCATGAACAAATTTAAAAGGTGTGTGTGTGTGTGTGTGTGTAGCCCATATCAGAGATCCCCTTCGGTCATGAATGACCATGGGATTGCACCTAGAAAGTTACCCTCTGAGGCACAAATCCAGGCAAGGTTGTTTATGGGAGACCAGCAGTCGCCCATGCATACCAGCCTCCCTTCTCCATGCCACCGATGTTGTCCAAGGGAAAGGCAAAGGGGCCGATACAGCTTGGCACCAGTGACGTCGCAACTCATTTCTACAGCTGAGTAAACTGGAGCAGCGTGAAATAAAGTATCTTGATCAAGAACACTACACGCAGCCTGTTCTGGGAATCGAACTCACAACCTCATGGTCGTAAGTTTGATGCTCTAACCACTGAGCCTTGTGCCTTCACAGTAGCCCATATAGCACCTTTATAAATAGGGCTGATTTAGTTGTTTCTCCATAGATTGGGAAAAACGATGAACAACCTTAATGAATCTTCGAATCTTATTGGATTCTCCTCATCAGAGTTGTCTTCATCAATTTGACCAATTCCTGAGAAACAGGCACACATGTACATCCGTAAATTGATGCATACATACCATTCATGCATCCGTAAAAGGTTTTGTTATGCAGTCTTTTAGGCAACCATATTATCAGTTTAAAATCAAAGAATAAATGCAACAGAAATATCTGCTTTCATTTAAAAACACACACATACACAAGCACTCACACACACACACACGCATTAAATGACAACTAATTAGCTAGGAATACTGAAACTATTTGAAGCTAGCTGTAGCATAATGTCAATCCAAATGCCCACCACCTCAGATCTAACATAATACACAGCAAAAAAAAGTAAGCACTTTTTTATTGCACTGCAAGAACAAAAGTTTCCATGGAAAAAAAAATGATGTTATTTAAAAAAAATACTCGTAAACCAAAGCATATATTACACCCTGAAACGTATATCATCATCATTGAACACTTAACATGAGATGGATAATATCTCTGCCCTTGTCATTTCCTTTGTGAGATCCAACCCCCTGAGATCTGCTTCCACCTCTTCACCCCATGTTTTTCTCATCCTCTTCTTCCTCAGTTCCCTTCCTCTTGCATCTTTACCCAACAATCATCTTCCACATTCATCACATGTTCGTCTCCTTTTTTTTCTTTCTTTCATCTCTTATTCATTCGCATAATTGTTCTGCACCAAACCAGGCACACTCTTTCCTGCCTTTGTACCTCCTCTGCAGTCGGTGCCCATGTTTTGTTGCTATGCCAAATTCTCCGCAAGCATCATGCAACTTACTCTCCACTCAAAGATAACACCTCTTTAAACTTTTTGCAACCCATTCTGACTGATCTCTATATTTACGGACACCTTCCACCAATCCCACACCCATGCTGCTATTTACATCACCTTGGTGACAGGAGCTATCAAGTGTTCCTTTGGAGCCTTCCTAGCACTCAAAAGTATTTACTTCAAGAATATTCTTGGAGTTCTTTTTGCATCTGCTGCATATGAAGTCTTCCTTTATTTGCCCCAGCTTATCTGTGATCCCTTCTGCACCCGTGTTTACTACTTCAGATATGTTGTATGGAACCCCTACTTATTCATTTTGCTACATATCAAACAGGACCACTACCCCAATGGTAGTACAAGGATCCTGTATTCTTTCCTGCTTACTAAGACTTCAATTTTTGCTAACTTTTATTTTGAGATTTCTCAATTCTAGGCTTTGATTCTATGTGAAGAATTTCTTTTTTGTTTGAAAGATTCAGTTACAAGAATTTGGTCTTCATCATACAGGAGTTCCCGCAGACAGCTGCTGGTAAACTCTTCTGTAATGGCCTGGAGAACTATAATCAACAGAGGGCAGCTGAGAAACAATCTTTGATGGACACTTGCTTTTACACATGAAACTCTTTACAAATTCTTACCTTGCTGATGGCATCTCTGTCCATTTTTCTTTTTTTTTTTTGCACAGCTTTCACAATTTTCTTTAAGATCACTTCACTACAAAGCTTTAAAAAAAAATCCCATCAAAGGCTTTCCCCAGATCAATGAGTGCTGGGTATAATGGTTTGCTCTTAGCTGAGAATTTCTCAACTTGGTCCGTTTGATATTGCCACACTTCCCACTTGAGTGTCTCCTTCATCTTTTGCAGCAATTGATGAGGTTACTGCTATACAAGTCATTGAGTGTGACACCTTGTACTCCCTAGTGGACTGTGCATGTGGCTAACGGATATTTCCAGCGACATCTCAGCAACTCACCCAGTTGGTCCAGCAGCTTTCTCCTGTCTTGAAACCAGAGGCTTCATTCTCAGCAAGGAAAGCCTACAGACACTGGATTAGTGAAATATTTAAGCAGGAATTGATGGTCGGGAGGTCTCATTAATAATGGGTCTGTCAGAAGATAGCCATTAGGATAGAATTGATAGAATATAGCAAAGAAGTAGAATCATCATCATCATCATCATCGTTTAACGTCCGCTTTCCATGCTAGCATGGGTTGGACGATTTGACTGAGGACTGGTGAAACCGGATGGCAACACCAAGCTCCAGTCTGATGAAGATGATATATTAGCTGAGGAACTGGTCAGGAGTCTAGAAGAACTGGTTTGAAAAGGCAAAAGGACTGATGCGTTAGCAACCAAAATAGTGCTTGACTGTCTCTTTGCAAAACATGAAGGTTGCATTGTCAGAACTAAAATATAATGGGAGCATTTTAATGAAACCCAATGAACAACATGTGCCATTCAATTCCAGGCAGATGTGTGCGGTTTTCTAGCAGCCCATTTTGCAACTGTTTGGGAGTAGAGCGGAGGTAGTGGACTTCAGTGTCTACTTTTGTAGAAGAAATTAAGTCAGTTCTATATTTAAGAGATGAGGAATTATATACATTTGATGGATATTTGTCCTCATCTTGTTTGTTGTTAACACGTTTCGGCTGATATACCCTCCAGCCTTCATCAGGTGTCTTGGGGAAATTTCGAAACTATGCCCTGAATAATAATAATAATAATAATAATAATAATAACAACATTCAAAAATACCTCAGGAATGAGAACCCAGGTTTGAAATTTCCCCAAGACACCTGATGAAGGCTGGAGGGTATATCAGCCGTAACATTGTGAAAACAACAAACAAGATGAGGACAAATATCCATCAAATGTAAATAATGTAAATAAGAAATTAAGTGTTGTAACAAACAATGGTGACAGTTGTGATAGAGTTTGCATAGAGTGGATGTGCAAATGGTAAGTTTCCTTACAGACTTTATAGATGCATAACAAATGTGTCTATCACAAGTAGCCAGTCTGATCTACAAATGGACTGAGAGGAAGCTGTTGCTGAATAGCCGGGAAGAGTTGGAGAATGTAATATGAATATATTGCAAGAGAAAGGACTCTTTGTTGAAAGGTTTTGTCTAAAGACAATCAAAGAGTTAAGTGATATACTTCTGTTTTGCAATTAACAGGTGGGTCTTCATATTTTCTCGAAAGGGGATTTAGAGAAATTCTGGCCAGTGTGTGGAAGGATGTGCCTCTTGAAGGAGCAAGGCATATGAAAGCATGGCCTGTCTAAGCTTGAGAATGAGGCAAAGGGGTTAGCAGAGATTGTGCACCGCAATCTTGCCCATGGTCTGGAGGTACAGATTATGGGAAAGGTATGTAATAGTCATGGTCAGAGATATTGGGTGCAAACGTGAACCCTCATCTGGTTGTCTCTTTTGCAGTATTATACTGGCAGGAAGTGAGTGCAGATGAGACCTGTAACAACGTGATGAAGTGGAGTCTACATGGACGATCCTAATGTCCCCCAAAGACCACAAGGGTATTCAGTAACATATGTCCATTGCTGGAATGGTGGTGCAGGACAGAAGGCCCAGTTGCTATACATGTAGGAGTATGAACCATTTGAGGGTTTTCTGTTAAAAAGGTGAAAGATTCTCCCAGGCAGCAGCAACAATAGTTAGGAAGTAGAAGATGATTGATGGTGGTGTAACTGTTGCCATGACAACACCACCACCGCTCTGGAGATGGATGGAGCAGAAACACAAAGCCACCTTATCCTCAGCACTAGGGATGAGCCCCTGCAAAGTGAGGGCACTGAGAAACTAAAGGGTCTTTCTTCCCTCCAACGCAGAAGTGACCAGGCTGTTCTAACTTGTGGTGTGGTGATGAGGAGGAGATGGGCCCTGGAGATAGAAAAAGCATCGGGAAGAATAGAAAGAAAGACAACTAGGACTGTGGAAGACAGTCACAGAGAGATATCTGGTTCTTTGAAAGAAGAATGAAAGCTTTAGGGGGCTGCTAAAGAAGCTAAAAATAAAGGGCCAGAAGAAATGTACTGAAAGCTACCCAAACTATTCCAAGGGTGACAAGTTCAAAAGAAGCCATCTGAAGAACTCGTTAGTCCAACAAAATATATTTTGTTGGGCTAATGACTATAAGTTAAATATTTTAACCAATCACACAAACTATGTAGAGCTAAGGGACCACCCTGCAGAGCCTGTGGGATTCTTCACAGATTGACTAAAGCCAAAGACGAGCACGTTTGAATATGGAAGGTGAAGGCCCAGGGTACAGTGAGGAGAGGAAAGGATTGCTCAATACGGATAATGATCTGAGTTGTGGGGTGCCCTAATCTTCCGAAGTGGGTTTTTTTTTTTATAGGTGGGTGCTTTTGATGGTTTACTACATTTTTTTACCGTCTTCCACATTTTATTTGATTTTGTAGCACCCCACAGGATTTTGTAACCTTTCTGTATGGCGTGTTTTGTACATGTTTTGGCCTACAGTGTCCAATAAATTAATAATGTTAATAAAAATTGCCTTTTATCTTTTTTGTTTATTATTAATATTATTATTTTTATTCAAGCTGGCAGAATCGTTAGTGCGCTGGACGAAGTGCTTAGCGGTATTTCACCCATCGCTACGTTCTGAGTTCAAATTCCGCCAAGGTTAACTTTACCTTTCATCCTTTCGGAGTTGATAAATTAAGGACAAGCTGAGTATTGTGGGTTGATGTAATCGACTATCCCCCTCCCCCAAATTTCAGGCCTTGTGCCTATAATAGAAAGGATTATTATTATTATTATTAGGGCAGCGAGCTGGCAAAATTGTTAGTGTGTTGGACAAAATACTTAGAGGTATTTCGCCTGTCACTACGTTCTGAGTTCAAATTCCACCGAGGTTGACTTTGCCTTTCATCCTTTCGAGGTTGATAAATTAAGTACCAGTTGAACACTGGGGTCGATGTTATCAACTCATCCCCTCCTCCAAAATTGCTGCCCTAGTGGCAAAATTTGAAATCATTATTATTGTTGTTGTCGTTATCATCATCATCATTATCATGTCTTGAGGAGAGCGGAAGTGTCCTGATAGATCTGCAGAATAAGTACTAGGTTTACAAAGAATAAGTCCCGGAGTCAATTTGTTCGACTAAAGGCAGTGCTCCTGCATGGCCGTAGTCAAATGACTGAAACAAGTAAAAGAACAAAATAATGAGGTAGTTAGGGTTTTTTTTTTTTTTACTCAATAATTTGATCTTTTACATTTTTAATGTTTATTTTGATTCTTTTGGGTTGGTGTATAATTTATTTATTTATGTGTTTCAGCCAAGTGGCTGCGGTCATGCTGGTGCACCATTGCAACTTTTTTTCAACAAAAACATCTTTAAATGATTATTCTGGAGCATATTCACCATCCACTTCAATTACTGCTTCCCATTTGCTTTGCAGACGGTCAGTCCGTCATTTAAAGATGTTGTTTGTTAAATATTGATTTTGTTTTTGTTGACAAAAATCTGCAATAATTATGCACCAACCCAAATATGTTGTTAATAAAACATCCAATTTGCAGGTTTAAAAATAAAACGAAAAAGGCATGATCAGATAATTTGAGCACACACAAACCTGGCATTGGGGAAGAGCGGTTTGGTGTTGGCAAATATGCTGAGAGCAATGGAAAACAAGGGGTGCCACAGGAGAACAGAGTAGATGGGTGCGGACAATGAATGTTGAAGGCAAACGTTTGTGGAGAAGTGATATGTTTCTAGAAGCTCTGACATTGCATGTGTGAAAGAACAAAGTGATAAGAAAGGTCTAAAGAGGAATGTGACAAAAAGACAATGGTTATTAGTAAGACAGTACAAAAGAAAGCAAATGGAAAGAATAAATAGAGAAAAAAAAAAACCAAAGTATTTAGGACATGCAATAAATCAACAAGGTCGCTGTGTAGAAGCAATTGTTGAAGGAATAAATAAGGTTAAAACTACATAAATAAGAATGATAAAACATCTTCACCTCAAAAGACATGACACTGCTCCTAAAAATTATTATAGCCATTGTCCCCTATCGGAGGCAGAATCTTGGACAATGTAAAGAACAATGGAAAAGAAGATAAAAGTCTTTGAGATGTGGATCGTTCGTAGATTTGGCAGAATAAGCTTGAAAGACAGGGTAACAAAAACTGTAGTAGCAGAAAAGCTGAAAATCCACAGACAGTCCACAAAGCTTTTATAGTCTGGATGTACAATGCACCATGAGTCATTGAGTCAATGTACCATGAGTCACACACAAACATTCGCATATATATTTGCACGTAAAAAACACCCACTACACTCTCGAAGTGGTTGGCCTTAGGAAGGGCATCCAGCTGTAGAAACTCTGCCAGATCAGATTGGAGCCTGGTGCAGCCTTCTGGCTTGCTAGTCCTCAGTCAAATCGTCCAACCCATGCTAGCATGGAAAGTGGACGTTAAACGATGATGATGATGATGATAAACATATGTACACATATGCACATATAAAAGGTAAAGAGCCCCTTCGGTTATGAATGACAGTGGGGTGGCACCTGGACAGTTACCCTCAGAGACAAGTTCGGGCAAGGTTATCTTATGGAAGACTAACAGACCTGATATAATGATTTGGGATAGAGAAGAGAAACTGTGTAAAGTTGTGGAAATTAGCTGACCAGTGGATGTTAACCTAAAGTGAAAAAGAGAACATCTACGCTGAACTATTGAGAAATCTGCAATTACTCTATCCGGATTGCAAGTTCTAAAACGATTTAAAATATTGGTTCAAATACTTCAAATATTATTCATGGCATTTGAATTCAATATCACAATCTTCAAATAACTTTTTCCCTTGCCAAAATTGATTTTTTTTCCAAGCCAAAACAATGACTTTTCCTTGACAAAACTGTGGCTTTTTTTCTACTTCTAACTGATTTTTGTTCTTAGCTAAAACTATTATTTTGCCTATCCAAAACTTCGTTTTTGCAAGCCGAAATTGATTCTTTTGTAGTTCAAAATGACATTTTCCATACTCCAAATTGTAACTTTTCCTAATCAAAGACAGCAATTTTTCCTTGTCAAAAACTATAAATTTTTTTCCTAGCCCAAACTAACCAAAACTGTAATGTCTTCTTAGTCGAAACTGTGACCTTAGCCAAAATTGTGACCTTTCCTAGCTGAAACTTTGAGAATTTTTTTTTCCCCTTCCAGGCGTTAACAAAACAAAGAAATGATGTCACAAGAAAAAATTGAAAGGTAAAGATGGATCAAGGTAGGATTTGAACTCAGAACATAGAAGAGACATTACAATATATCACAAGGAATTTCCACCAACGCTCTAACGATTTCTGCTTATCTAAAAAATAAAGGTGTTTCATTTCAAGTCACCAAGGTCTGTAGTTTATAGTTATACATTTTCCTTTGTCATAAATATTTATTAAGACCAACATAAAGCCACGACATTTTTATCTTATCATCGACGACGACGCGGCGGAATAATTTGTGTGCATAATTATATGCTTAAAATAGAAATAGCATGTGTCTTCGTGATTATAATGTAGATTAGGATTTTATGTAAATAGAAAATACATTGCTGGAAAGTGTTAATCTATGTATATAAAACTGATAATGTGTGTCTGTCCGTCTGTCTGTATGTGTGCATCACTAAAACTCGAGAACTACCCAACCGATTTCACTCAGCATGGCCACAGTCACATTACTGAAACAAGTAAAACAATAAAAAAAAATCTATGCCGTTTAATTCCGAGCAACGCCGGGTATCTCTGCTAGGTTATTATAAAATGGCAGGAGAAACACGGCTGCAGA
Organism: Octopus bimaculoides; assembly: GCF_046866305.1. Classification (NCBI taxonomy): domain Eukaryota; kingdom Metazoa; phylum Mollusca; class Cephalopoda; order Octopoda; family Octopodidae; genus Octopus; species Octopus bimaculoides. The sequence goes on along the minus strand of NC_142934.1, from coordinate 3,591,285 downwards.
GAAGACAAGAATCTCTGTAATCATCGTACAAAAGCAATAATTTTGAGGAGAAGGAAAAGTCGATTACATCGCCCCAGGGCACAACTGACCAACCAAAAGGGTAAACGGGCAAGTCGACTCTTCTGCGGAATCTGAACACAGGACTTAAAGAGTCGAAAGAAATGGCGCTAAGCATTTTTTCCAACATGCTAACCAGGGGAGGGGTTAGTCGACCCCAGTGCTCGAATAGTACTTAATTTATCGACCCGAAAGAATGAAAGGCAGAGTAGTCCTTGGTGGTATTTGAACTCAGAACATAACGCTGGTGAGATGATATTCTTAATTAAATGAACCTGGAAAAGAAGTGGAAGCTTAAATATTTTGCATCTGAAGCTGGAATTGAAATATATATAATAGACTTTTTGGCTGATTTCAACTGGCAGAATGTAGGGAGAAGACTAAAAAAAGGACTAGGGTACCCCTGGGCAGTATGTTGGCGATGCTGTTACATTTGAAGAGCTGGGTTTTTTTTCTTCCATAGCATGTTTAAGATCTTACTACCTAATGTTTTATGCTGAGTCTATGGAAGATAAATTCTGTGCATTTTGGAGTTTGTTGGTCAAGCTTTATAGAAAATATGACTGATGAGGTCAGAGTATATGCATATTAAAAGTCCAAGGGTATTGGATTTACAAAGCTTCACGGGTGTAGATTCCAAATCTTTTATCTTCAGTGAAGATAAATTGTAAACTTTTTTGTTGTTGTTTATCTCTCATTACATCTGAGCAAACTGGATGCTACTGGTCACTTGACTGTTACTAGTCAAGTTAACGTACATCCTGGTCACTCCAAGATATTCTTGTAGAACTGAATTCAGCTCAGCTGTAATTCGAAAAAACTGAACATTTTTAACTGTTGAAAGACAAGTTCCATCACCATCATATACAAGTGCTTCAACCCCCATCCCTTCATCACCCATATTCTACATTTTTTTTTTCTATCGGGAGCATATATTAGAAGCTCCGTGTAGATTATTCTTCAGGGGAGGTGTTAGTAACTAAAGAGGCGAAGTTTCTTGTTACATTTCATTGAAACTAAAAGCGATATATTTTTAATTTCAATGTTTAACTTTCTATTCTTCTCCTATACTTTTCTAGATTCAGTTAACTGACTGTGGCCATGCTGGAGTATCGCTGTGAAGGGTTTAGTTGAACAAATCGACCCTGTACTTACATTTTCAAAGTCTGGTACTTCTTCTATAGGTCGTTTTTTGTCAATCCTCTAATTTACAGGGAAGTTAACAAACTTCTTACCACACAGCCATACCTGCGTTAGAATTAGTGAAAATTACTTCAAATAATAACAAACACCTCAATTATCAAGGGGTAATAACGGATTGTTTCGTATTCACCTTTCTGTAATAAATTGGTTAATTACTTTGGCTAATTACATATTCGGTCACTTCGATTGCTTGTCTGTCCAGTCAACAAAGAAGCCGATTGGCAGTTGTTCGATTGCTAGAAATAGCAGCTAACTTCCCACAACTGCCAATGAAACCTTAAAAGTCTTACAATAAAAGATAAATATACGTCGGACATCGGCGTTCTAGATAGGTACAAAGAAGAATTGATGGTCACGAGTGGAACGCCTGCTCAATGAGAACTGAAATGTTAAAATAACAACTCGATATTATCACACACAAGGTTGATCTGACGCTATTGTAAATATTTTGTACTCATTGCGGGATTGAACTTGGTGTTTATTCGCTTCAGGGAAACTTTTCTCGTGAACAAATAACGAGCCAACCACTATGTGGATGCTCGGGTTGCTAGAAATAACAACCAAAACAAAACATTCAACGGTAACGAGGAAGACATTAATCGTTTCAATTATACATCAGTTATCGATCCAGGATAAACTGTTTGAATATAAGATGGGCTGGTCATGGGTGGAACGCACTGATAACAGATCAGCTTGTTCAAATAGTCTTGGAACTTTAAATACGGAAGATTAAATATTTGTAGCGTCAACAAGTACGATCAATAGTGCTGTCCTCCATTATGATGACGTCACATGTCTACTTTTAGTTACTGACTTTATACAATGACAAAAAAGAATTTATTGTTAATTAAACATATAATATTTAAGTAAACTCAAGTAAAACCTATATGAAAATATTACAAATGGTATAAGGTAGAAGAGGAAATGAGTAAATGAACAAAAACTTTAGAAAATAATTAAATATAAGTTTTATATATAATACGTATATCAGTGGCTGTAGTATAAAGAAATATATTTAAATATTTCTGAGCTAGGTTAAAAATTTATCGCTTCTCGGCCTTTTGGCTAAGATCAAAGTGTAGTATCTGTTCTTATCAGCTTAATATCTGATACGGTCCCTATTTGGGACCATCGATATTAAACTGATTTTTGGAACTAGGCGAAGAGTTAGGGGCTTGCTCCACCTTTGCCACGGGTTGGCCTGGTATAGCAGTACTTCCAGGATTCAGCCCATCTCCCACCCGGGAGATAAAAATAAAATCAATAATAGACAAATCCAATCCCATCCCTGAGATTTTTTTTTTTTGTCACGTGGAAAGCCCACTGTTTCGTTATTCTTTCCCTCTCTATTTTGCGAAAGAGATGATCTACATTTGGGCCCCTTGTGTTGTCATTTCACATCTATACTTTTTTCTACTTACGAATGACTTCTGCAACTCCGCCCCTATTTTTCTTACACAAGTAATGTTGACACACGTTTTTTTTTTCATTATTACGGGGCTGCTGGGTATGAGCAAATTTGCAGTTATTGTTTTTTCAGCATTTAATGTTCGATATATTTATTCGATTTTAACCGTTACTGTAATTATATTTATTATTATTGACTAAAATCATTGCTGTAATTATTATTGATTAAAATCTTTTATCTGGCACTCACATCACAAAAGAGAGTGTAGTGGCTTCATGTAGGCGTGGTGGGGGTTCGATCCTTGATCGTTAAATTTCACTTACAGTAAAACAATAGTTTTTCTGTGAGTGACAGCAGTTACATTTAGCAGAGATGCCTTAGCTAAGCAAAATAATGTATTTGCCACTTGACCCTTCTAAGTTAGAATTGAGATAACAGGAACCACCAAGGAATTTTATTGTTCTCAACAATATGTCTATCCTTCTGGCTGGTTTTGCATAGTTGTAAATACTAGAATTTGGTAAGGCAAAATCAATTAGTGAACAGAGACCAACTAGAGTCATGGCCACAAGCAGGCAGCTACTAAAGAAAAACGGCCAAAGGGAGAAAGGTTAGAATCAGCCAACTATGAGGCACAACTTCCCTCGACTCTGTAACTTTCATTTGCTCAATTCCTTTTCTCACATCATTCTATCACTATCTAAAGATTAATACTGAGAATGTGTACACATATACAGGCCGAAATTAACTATCTTAACCCCGCATGCTCTTTCAATTATATCGCACCTGCCTGTTGAGGCATGGCATTATATTAACGGTAAATAAATATTTACCTATCCACCCCTTCTCCTCTCTGAGGCGGAACGCTCCCTCCTCAGTAGGGGTCTGCGTTTCATCCCCCTCACTCCATCCTGCAACGAATTTCAGACTCGTGCTGATATCCACAGCTTTGTGCGCGCTTTTCCGCGACACTCCACCCGTATCTAACGAGGAGGACTGCTTCACCGACCTGGGCCGCCGACCATCCCAGTGGACGCCTGCTCCTGGCCAGTTCCAAGCAGCTGATCTTTTTGCGGGCGCCTGCCAGCGCGCTGTGGACCGGTTTAACTTTTCCAGGCGTCCCTGTCGTCTCAACATCTCCCCAGCCGAACTCTCGGTCCTTCGATGTCTCCGACGCCGCACTGACATCATTATAAAACCGGCCGACAAGGGTGGAGCCGTGGTGGTATGGCGCGCGGACCTCTACAAGGTCGAAGCTCTCCGCCAATTTCGACATCTCCTTCTACTGCCCTCTGCCCTCTGACCCCACGTCCAGCTACCAACAGACTGTCCTCCACTATCCATGACCTCATCTCCTCCTCCCGTCTCCCCTCCAACCTCATTGTCCCCACCCCACGCAGCCCCACCATTTATTTCCTCCCCCAAATCCACAAACCTAACAACCCTGACCGCACCATCGTCTCTGCCTGTAACTGCCCCACCGAGCTAATCTCCAAATATCTTGACCGTGTCCTTGCCACCCCCACCCCCTAGTGGCTTCCCTCCCTTCTCACATCCATGACACCAACCACGCGCTTCGGTTGTTCAACTCTTTCCCCTTCCCTCCTGGCCCCTCTAAACTTCTCTGCGTGCACTCAAACATTTCCTTGACCTCCGACCCAACCCCCAACCCGACACCTCCACACTCGTTCGTCTGGCCGAACTTGTCCTCTCACTCAACTGCTTCTGTTTTCTACACCACCTGTCTTCATCTGTTATTGTGCATGTATGTGCATTAGAACATCTCTGTGAGTCAGCATAATATATACAATCACACATCGTACGCGCGCACACACGCATGCACACACGCATACACACACGCATACACGCAATCATTGCCTACACATTAACATAAATCTTCACACATACATGTAACACATAGCAACTTTGTGCAGTGAGTTTATTTGTTGCTGAATTGCAATCTATGAAATCAGGTGATATTAGACTTGTTCAGATTGTTATCTTTCATGTGCCAAACGTAGCTTGATAAGGCTGTGCTATTTCTTGTGTTTATGTACCAAAGGTGGACCTGGAATGTAAGTCCTCGCAGCAACATAATGAAACCGTATTTGGCAGTTGAAAGATAACAGTAATCATTATTTTAAATCACTGTTATTGCACTTCACCAACAAGTGCATCGACCGCTCAAAATTCTCTGCCTTCCTTAATGAGGAAAAATACTGGCCAACACTTGCCCAAGGTGCCCCGCTGTGGGACTGAACCCGGAACCATGTGGTTGGTAAGCAAGCTACTTACCACAGAGCTACTCCTGCGCCTATAATGTTAAATAGTTTTTATTACAACTTCAGATAAAGACAAACATTAATGTGTGTGTGTGTGTGTGATAGCGATGAGCCGCTAGAATCGTTACCGCACCGAAAAATTGTGTAGCGGCCTTTCTTCTGAATTTGCGTTCAAAGTTCAAATTCCGCCGGGGTTGACCTTGTCTTTTATCCTTTCAGGGTCGATAAAATAAGTACCAGTTGTGTACTGGAGTCGATGTAATCGACTTAAACCCCCTCCCTTGAAATTGCTGGCCTTGTGCTAAAATGTGAAACCAATATATATGTGTATGTTATGGCGGTGAGCTGGCAGAACCGTTGACACGCCGGACAAAATGCTTAGCGGCATTTCATCCGTTTTTATATTCTGAGTTCAAATTCCCCCGCTGTTGACTTTGCCTTTCAACCTTTTGGGGTCGATAAAGATAAGTACCAGTTGTGTACTGCAGTCGATGTAATCGACTTATCCTCTGCCCTGAAATTGCTGGATTTGTGCCAAAATTTGAAACCAACATATGTGTATGTGTATGTGTGTGTGTGTGTGTGTGTGTGTGATATATATATATATATATATATATATATATATATATATATATATATGTGTGTGTGTGTGTGTGTGTGTGTGTGTGTGTGTGTGTGTGTGTGTGTGTGTAAAAGGTTGAAGAGGAACACACGAGTAGATATGTATGGAAAAAAGACAAAGTAGAAAATGCTAAAATACTTTTATAAAGAACATTACGGAACCGGTTTCGATCCTTGATATCTTTTCAACAGTAAATATGAATAATAGATTTTTGAAAAATTAAATTTTGGTAAGTTTAAAAGAAAAGTCTTTTTAAAGACATATTTTTCTTGTTTCTGCCTGTCTCTGTTTCACTTGTTAACTCTTGTGGGTTCGAAGAGAGAGAGAAAAAGAGGGAGAGAGAGAGAGAGAGAGAGAGAGAGAGAGAGGGAGAAAGAGAGAGAGAGAGAGAGAGAGAGAGAGAGAGAGAGAGAGAGAGAGAGAGAACCATCTGTAGAGCAGTGTTTCTGGTAATTTTTTTAAAAGGAGTACAAAAAATACAAGAAAAACCATTTAATGTACCCAACCTCCATTGATTTGCGTCTATTTATTTTTCACCTTGTAACGTACGAATATATTCTCGATAGCAAATAATGTATTTCATAAAATAAATACGATAAAAAGCAAAAACGGACTTTGAACCTCTGAACTTGTGTTTGCCGTTCTCTTCACAGAGACGACGTCAATGTTTCTTCTGTGTTTTATTAAAAGCGAAACACGTGACCGACATCTTCTAAGTTGTCCAATTTGAGTCAACACAAAACAATGTCTTGAAGTTTCATAATCGAAGTGGTTGCTTGACCTGTTGGAGACGGTCGTTGTTGGAAGGTAGTTTTTTTATTTTCTTTTTGTTTTTTATCATAGGCTCTGGTCAAACAGGTTCAACAAAGGAGGAGGGGTGGGGTTAGGGTAGGGTGTGGGACTTAAACTCTGACGGAGGAGTCGTAGGGGCACCGCGGTGACACACCGGAGTTGTTCCACTCTATGTCCGGCTACAGCTGATTTTCTTGCAGTGTGAGAGGGGGTGAGAAGAAGAGAGGAAAATAGAGCATAAGAGAGAAAGAAAGCGGGAGAGAAAGTAAGAAAGAAAGAGAGAGAGAGAGAGAGAGAGAGAGAGAGAGAGAGAGAGAAAGAGAAAGAGAGAAAGAAAGAAGTAGATAGAAAGAGGTAGACTCTGTGTGAGTGTATGTGTGCGTGCGAGAGAGAGAGAGAGGGGAGAGAGGGGTTAAGACAGAAAGATACCGAAAATGATATGATTGAAACCCAGTTTAAGATTTGTAT